>NW_021303247.1:154050-170912 GCF_002162155.2 Triticum dicoccoides
GTTCATGCGCGCGGCGGCCGTGGGGCTGCAGCGACGACTGTGGCGGCGGTGTGCGTGCCTGGAGGAGGTCAGAGGCGCAAGGCGGGCGGCTGGCGACAGCGAGCAGGCAGGGTGGAGCCAGCGGACGAGCGCGGGGCAGCTCGCGGGGAACGATACAGGGGCGGTTGACGAGAGGCAGAGGGGCACAGGGGAGAGGCGCATGGCATGGCAGCCGGCTGATGAGGACATGACTACCTTGGATACGACCAAAAATATTGCATACATGCATATTTGTCAGGTGATTTCTAATGCAAACTATTCAATAATCTATTTATGTTATCCAGAACAAAAATACTTCACACACTTTTGTGTTTTGTCTAATTGCAGGTGTATGGGACATTTGTACAATCCACATATGAAGAAAAGGGAAAAGGAGAAGTTTAGGTTGTATTCAAAAAGTCCTCTCACGTCACTTTTGGGCCAAGAGAAGATAGAGTCCAAGTCTCTCACGTTCTGGATTCAGATTCGGACTGCACAGACATACCTGACTCAAAACGCCAACAACTTTTTCATATGGACTCCGAATTGGGTGATTCTTTTTTTGTTGGAAACTAGATTTCGTGCTCTTTCCAGCCCAATTGGATTCACCTTCAAATTCGTCCGGAGCGTTCAGTTACGGACGAAACAATCTGACATTGCAGCAGAATCCAAGTCAAACTACAAGCCCAAAGGTGTTGCATCACCTCCACTTGGGCCCATCAGCCTTGTACGACCTAGGGTTAGTTTTAGGCTGCCTTGGGATGTCCTCCCACCTCCTTGGCCGCCACCCCTTGCTTCTATATAAGTAGATCCATCTAGTAGCTTTTTCCTTGGGATTTGTTTAGTTAAAAGTTAGCCATTGCAACTTCGTGTACTTCGTTTGTGTCCAACGACCAGACCAAGACCGCTTCCGGATCCCCACCATTATCAATACTTCATATATATTTGCGATATTCAGATTGCTTTATCATATTCTTGCTCGTTCTTCGATTGCTTGCAGGAATAGACCTTCGTGGTCAGGCTGACCGTGCTTCCAGCATCGTCAGTAACCTCAGGAGATTGGTTTAGCGGTTGCTAAGGCGCAACGTCGTGCACGTTTGTAGTCGGATCGTCAAAGTCGTCTCCACCAAATCGATAGTTATCATCTCATCGAAAGATCGGGACCCTCGCCTCTATCAAGTGGTATCAGTTTTCAGGTTGCTCGGTGAGAATTTCCAGTTTTCATAGATTAGATTTATTTTCCTACCTATTGTCCAAGAAAAAGCCACAAAAAAGAGTTAGATCTATTCATCCTTGGTCCAAGCCAGTCTGAGCCTTTGCAATTTTCTTTTCATTGCTTGCATAGTTGAATTATCGGTTGCATCGTCGTGTCGAGTTGCTGGTCTTAGTGTCTAGTTCGTTTAGAGTTTCGAGTTCTGTTCACATTAGTCACGCCACCGCTGCATCATTATCTCTTCCGCTGTCCACCACCCATCCATCAATTTTCACCACATGCTACCCACCATTCATTGTCATAATAATAGTTGAGATCGTTCACATCTTCGCTTGATCCAATCTGCATCTTATCTAGTTTGTTTTGGAAAGAGGGAAAAAAAGAGAGAAAAAAAACGGGAAAAAAAAGAGAAAAAATGTCAAAGAAAAAAAGGAGAGAAAGAAAAAAGTGTGAGAAAAAAAAAGAGAAGAAAAAAACAAAATTCGGATCTTTTTAGACTCAATCTCGTAGTTGAATTCGGATTGGAATCTGTTTTGTGCACTGTTCAGTAAAACAGGCATAACTTCCTCATACGAAGTCCGTTTTGCCTGAGCGAGTACTCAAACGAAAGCTAGCGACGAGCCGCATCTAAATAGTTGAAGAAGCATGTTTAATATTTGGCACCTCAAAATCGGCTTCTAAATAGGTCTTTTTGCCCTCCGAAGTTCATGAACACAGCTTATTCCAGTTTTGCAGGACAGTTTTCAAATTTTTTAACTCCTCATATCAACTCGGAATTGAGTGATTCCTTTTTTTTGAAAGCTTGAGTCAATACCATTCTTGAAAAAAAAATCAAAAAATCGGCACAAACTTTTTCACAGAAAAGTTGGAGACAAAGTTGTTGATATATCCTGCTTGGCTGTTGTTTCACATCATTATCTTTACTGCCGTTGTGATCTTCACTTATATCTTGCTGTCCAGAGCTACTTAGTATCCTTCATTGATGCTAGTTGTGCTACGACGTGACCTCATTAGTGTTTTAGGCTCGCGTCTCTAGTTCGGTCTAGCCTAGGACCAGCACAGTACCGTCGTTAAGCGTTTATTCAACATTGCATCTCTGAATTGATTATTGCTAATCTTATGCTACCATATATAGCCAACCCAGCTCCACATATTTCTACACCGTGTATATGCATGTTCCCCTGGCAATCGCTTTACACAATCTTCGGAGTTATTTGACACCGCTGGTTGCCTCTCACCACCTGCTGCATGGTAAGAACTTGTAAGATATTGATATTTGCTTTACTGTGAGCACTTTACAACCACATCCTAGTAGTTCATAGGAACATTATTCTCGAATTTTTGTTCTTGTTTCTACTAATCATTATAGGTTCCAGAGATAGAAGTTCTTGGACTACGGACACATCTTCACCATCACGGGAGTTGGGACAACACACACAAGCATATGGTCAGGTTATCTCTTTACCATCATTTGAGGGTAGATTTAATCCTGTTATTTATCTAGCTTGGGAGCTTGAAGTAGAACAAGTTTTTAGTCACCATGATTTTTCTGAACTTGAGAGAGTACGAGCTACCCTTAGAGCATTTACTGGTTTTGCTTCAGTTTGGTGGAGTGTACATTGTAAGAAAAACATTGATAACCAACCCACAACTTGGAAAGTTTTGAAAGCTGTAATGAGACAACAATTTTTTCCTCCTTACTATCGTCGTGAATTGCGTCGCAAATTGGAGCAATTAAAACAAGGCAATAACACTGTTCATGCTTACTACCAAGAGTTCAAATCTTATATGCATCATTGTGACATAGAAGAATCTGAGGATGATACAATGAATAGATTTTTTGGTGGTTTGAACCATGATATTCAGGCAAGATTTCAGTATATTTCTCGTTGCATTACTGGTATGTATGTCCGTGCTTGTACCTTTGAGAGACAGATACAGGAGGATGCATTGGGTGACTACAACAACTACTATTCCAGTTCATGCTCACCATCGCCGGTTGGTTACTCCACTATTGCACCTACTAGAGCAGCCCCACCTCGGATTGTGAGCGCAATATCATCTCAAGAGTATGGTATATTGTCAACGTCCGTACCTACATCAGCTACATCTCTGCGAGGTAACAGTAAAGGTATTGATGATATAACTTCACATGAGAATGAAGCATGCCTAGTTAACTTGAATGCATCATGTGTTGAGTTACCTGTTGATTTGAGCACACCACCTATTTTAGAGACTCTTGTTACTATCATGAATGCGTCATGTCATCAAACAACTGAAATATCAACAATTTTGAGTGCACCCATTGAATTAACTGTTGATGCAAAAGAACCAATGTTTAATCATTTTGATATGACCTCTAATCTTGATGATGATTCTGTGTCCAATGACTTATTGCATGTTTGCTTATTTAAGCATGTTGTAGCATGTAAATTTGATGCAAGTAAGGTTTATTCGTCGAAGTTAGGATGGTTTAATGATGAACATTGCCAATCTTTTGAAGAGAATAAGAGCTTCACTTATATGTGCAAACTGAGTTCCAATATTTTCATGCCTTCTACTTCTTGTGATAAGTTTTTGGCTTTAGATTTTATGAACTATGCAAGTTACTCATCTATTCATGTGTCATATATGCAAAAATCAAGGGAAGTTAAAATGGATGACATATACATATACAACATGTACACCTTGTCTCTTTTGTTAGCCACATTTCAGATTAAGCAATGCCGAGGACGGCTTTGTTTTCAAAAAGGGGAGGATGATGAGGAAATGACTACCTTGGATACGACCAAAAATATTGCATACATGCATATTTGTTAGGTGATTTCTAATGCAAACTATTCAATAATCTATTTATGTTATCCAGAACAAAAATACTTCACACAGTTTTGTGTTTTGTCTAATTGCAGGTGTATGGGACATTTGTACAATCCACATATGAAGACAAGGGAAAAGGAGAAGTTTAGGTTGTGTTCAAAAAGTCCTCTCACGTCACTTTTGGGCCAAGAGAAGATAGAGTCCAAGTCTCTCACGTTCTGGATTCAGATTCGGACTGCACAGACATACCTGACTCAAAACGCCAACAACTTTTTCATACGGACTCCGAATTGGGTGATTCTTTTTTTGTTGAAACTAGATTTCGTGCTCTTTCCAAACCAATTGGATTCACCTTCAAATTCGTCCGGAGCGTTGAGTTAAGGACGAAAGAATCTGACGTTGCAGCAGAATCCGAGTCAAACTACAAGCCCAAAGGTGTTGCATCACCTTCACTTGGGCCCATGAGCCTTGTATGACCTAGGGTTAGTTTTAGGCTGCCTTGGGACGTCCTCCCACCTCCTTGGCCGCCACCCCTTGCTCCTATATAAGTAGATCCATCTAGTAGCTTTTTCCTTGGGATTTGTTTAGTTAAAAGTTAGCCATTGCAACTTCGTGTACTTCGTTTGTATCCAACGACCAGACCAAGACCGCTTCCGGATCCCCACCATTATCAATACTTCATATATATTTGCGACATTCAGATTGCTTTATCATATTCTTGCTCGTTCTTTGATTGCTTGCAGGAATAGACCTTCGTGGTCAGGCTGACCGTGCTTCCAGCATCGTCAGTAACCTCAGGAGATTGGTTTAGTGGTTGCTAAGGCGCAACGTCGTGCACGTTTGTAGTCGGATCGTCAAAGTCGTCTCCACCAAATCGATAGTTATCATCTCATTGAAAGATCGGGACCCTCGCCTCTATCAAGGATGATGAGGACATGACTACCTTGGATACGACCAAAAATATTGCATACATGCATATTTGTCAGGTGATTTCTAATGCAAACTATTCAATAATCTATTTATGTTATCCAGAACAAAAATACTTCACACACTTTTGTGTTTTGTCTAATTGCAGGTGTATGGGACATTTGTACAATCCACATATGAAGACAAGGGAAAAGGAGAAGTTTAGGTTGTGTTCAAAAAGTCCTCTCACGTCACTTTTGGGACAAGAGAAGATAGAGTCCAAGTCTCTCACGTTCTGGATTCAGATTCGGACTGCACAGACATATCTGACTCAAAACGCCAACAACTTTTTCATACGGACTCCGAATTGGGTGATTCTTTTTTTGTTGGAAACTAGATTTCGTGATCTTTCCAACCCAATTGGATCCACCTTCAAATTCGTCCGGAGTGTTGAGTTACGGACGAAACAATCTGACGTTGCAGCAGAATCGGAGTCAAACTACAAGCCCAAAGGTGTTGCATCACCTCCACTTGGGCCCATGAGCCTTGTATGACCTAGGGTTAGTTTTAGGCTGCCTTGGGACATCCTCCCACCTCCTTGGCCGCCATTCCTTGCTCCTATATAAGTAGATCCATCTAGTAGCTTTTTCCTTGGGATTTGTTTAGTTAAAAGTTAGCCATTGCAACTTCGTGTACTTCGTTTGTGTCCAACGACCAGACCAAGACCGCTTCCGGATCCCCACCATTATCAATACTTCATATATATTTGCAATATTCAGATTGCTTTATCATATTCTTGCTCGTTCTTCAATTGCTTGCAGGAATAGACCTTCGTGGTCAGGCTGACCGTGCTTCCAGCATCGTCAGTAACCTCAGGAGATTGGTTTAGCGGTTGCTAAGGCGCAACGTCGTGCATGTTTGTAGTCGGATCGTCAAAGTCGTCTCCACCAAATCGATAGTTATCATCTCATTGAAAGATCGGGACCCTCGCCTCTATCAAGGATGATGAGGACATGACTACCTTCGATACGACCAAAAATATTGCATACATGCATATTTGTCAGGTGATTTCTAATGCAAACTATTCAATAATCTATTTATGTTATCCAGAACAAAAATACTTCACACACTTTTGTGTTTTGTCTAATTGCAGGTGTATGGGACATTTGTACAATCCACATATGAAGACAAGGGAAAATGAGAAGTTTAGGTTGTGTTCAAAAAGTCCTCTCACGTCACTTTTGGGACAAGAGAAGATAGAGTCCAAGTCTCTCATGTTCTGGATTCAGATTCGGACTGCACAGACATATCTGACTCAAAACGCCAACAACTTTTTCATACGGACTCCGAATTGGGTGATTCTTTTTTTGTTGGAAACTAGATTTCGTGCTCTTTCCAACCCAATTGGATCCACCTTCAAATTCGTCCGGAGTGTTGAGTTACGGACGAAATAATCTGACTTTGCAGCAGAATCGAAGTCAAACTACAAGCCCAAAGGTGTTGCATCACCTCCACTTGGGCCCATGAGCCTTGTATGACCTAGGGTTAGTTTTAGGCTGCCTTGGGACGTCCTCCCACGTCCTTGGCCGCCACCCCTTGCTCCTATATAAGTAGATCCATCTAGTAGCTTTTTCCTTGGGATTTGTTTAGTTAAAAGTTAGCCATTGCAACTTCGTGTACTTCGTTTGTGTCCAACGACCAGACCAAGACCGCTTCCGAATCCCCACCATTATCAATACTTCATATATATTTGCGATATTCAGATTGCTTTATCATATTCTTGCTCGTTCTTCGATTGCTTGTAGGAATAGATCTTCGTGGTCAGGCTGACCGTGCTTCCAGCATCGTCAGTAACCTCAGCAGATTGGTTTAGCGGTTGCTAAGGCGCAACGTCGTGCACGTTTGTAGTCGGATCGTCAAAGTCGTCTCCACCAAATCAATAGTTATCATCTCATCGAAAGATCGGGACCCTCGCCTCTATCACCGGCGCGGCCCGACGAGCGGAGCTCGCAGTCGCGGGACGGGGCCATGATGGCCGGAGCAGGCGGGCCATGATGGTGACGCACGGTGAGCAGAGAGAGGGAGGAGGGGAGATGGCGGCTCACAGGTGGCCAAACGGGGAATGGCAGTGGGCTCGGGGTGGAGTCGGGGTTGGGCGACGGGGCGGCGGTGTCAAGGCGGCGACGGGCGGATGTGGACGAAGGAGAATGACGCGAGCGTCCCGCGGGTGGAGCCGGTGGTGCTCCATGGTTGCCCCGATGGCCGACGTGGCGCGGGCCGCCGGTGACGAGGTAGTCGAGCAGGGGCGATGGGAAGGCGTAGAGGAAGGGGAGGAGGACGAGTACGCGAGGCGGATGGCGACGGGCACGACTCCGGCGAACGGTGGGGTGGCGTCGAGCAGTGGGGATCGGCTCTGTGTCGATCCAGATCCAGGCAGGGGGGCGGTGCTCGGCGCCGGAGGCGGCCTCTGGGGAGCGGCGGCGGGGCAGCGTCCTAGCCCGATCCCGATTGGATCGGGGGGAGAGGGAGAGTGGGTGCGTGGGGTGTGGGCGACGGGGGAAGTGGGTTAGGGTTAGGTGGGTTGGGGAGGCCATATGGCCATGGGAGTTGGTTGGCCGGCCGGTTGGCCAGCTGGGCCTCACGGCCCAGCGAGGGGGGGGGGTGGATGAGCTGGTCTTTTGCTTTTCGCCTTTTTTTCTTTTAACTTTAATACATTTTAGTTCAAATAAAATACAACAATAGCCCCTAAACTAGTGTTACTAAATATTCCAGTGCCACAAACAACTTAGCACATTTTAGAAAGTAGTTTGTATTTGTTTATTAATTTACGAGCATTTACTTAATAGTTTAACCACTATTGCATTTATTATTATGCACTTGACTACTTTATAAGAGTGTGATTTCTCCTCCAATATTTATTATGAATTACTTGCTACAATTAGAACATTTTTGTTTTGACTTTTGAAGACATTTCCCGTTTGACTTTATTTTAAATTTGAAATTTGAAGCGGTTTTGAATCAACGTGAGTTTAATCAACAGTAATCGAAGTGACATGGCGTCATTAGCAGATGGTTACTGTAGCTTAATTATCCGGGCGTCACACCCTTGCCGCGCATCAATCAGATTGTAGATTCTACTTCAGGGTGTGATCTGCTCTCCTTTTTGGATGCATACTCCGGGTATCACCAGATCTTCATGTCCAAAGAGGATGAAGAGAAAACATCATTCATCACTCCATGTGGTACATACTGTTTTGTCCGCATGCCTTTCAGATTGATGAGTGACATGGTCTACTTTTGCAAGAGCAGTCCAGGTTGGTTTTGAGACACAACAGCACAGAAACATATAAGCCCATATGGATGACATTGTGGTCAAGACCAAGGATAAGGCCACCCTTATCCAGGATTTGGAGGAGACATTCGCTAATTTGCGCAAGATCAACTTGAAGCTTAACCCGGAGAAGTGTGTGTTTGGTGTTCCCTCCGGCAAGCTACTTGGATTCTTCGTGTCCCATCAGGGGATTGAATCCAACCCCGACAAGATCAAGGCCATTGAGTAGATCTAAGCACCAATGATAGTTAAGGATGTGAGGCGCTTGACGGCATGCGTTGCCACGCTAAGCAAATTCATTTCCAAGTCTGCTGAGCGTGCCCTGACATTCTTCAAAATTTTGAAGAAGGCAGGGCCTATGAAGTGGACCTCGAAAGCAAATACAGCCTTGCAAGAGTTGAAGGCTTACATGTCATCTGTGCCTACCTTGGTTGCACCCAAACCTCAAGGCCATTACTGCTTTACTTGGCAGCAACCAACCAAGTGGTCAGTGCAACCTTGGTAGCACAACGAGAAGTGGATGAAGCAGAGAGCAGCCAGACTACGTGATAGAGGCAAAGGTGTCCCGTCTTTTGATGAGATGATGGATATCGCTTTGGTGGAAGTCGACTTTGACGATCCGACTACGAACGTGCGAGGACGTCGCGCCTTAGCAATCGCTAAACCAACTCCGAGAGGTTATTGACCACGCCGGAGCACGATCAACCTGACCACGAGGGTCTGTTTCCTACGAGCAAACGAAGAACAAGCAAGAAACTAAGATTGCAATCTGGATATTGCGAATATAAGATGAAAGCTTTATTGATGAAGGTGGGGTTCTGTGACGCCTTTGTCTGGTCGTTGAACACAAACAAAGTACGCGAAGTTGCAGCTATGGTGAACTTTTAATCTAAACAAAACCCAAAGTCTAAACGGTGCCCTAAGGGCTGTATATATGGAGGAAGAGAGGGGGAATTTCGTGGCCCTTGGTGGAGGGGTCCGAAATCAACCCTATCTCTTGTTTCCCCACACATACGGACTCTAAAAATAGCCTATACTTATGTATTTCGAAATTACATGGGCCTGGCCCAATAAAAAGGTGACGCAGCACCTATAATAGCCTCGGGACGAAATTTATGAAGTGACATCTTGTATATTTCGTCCAAGGCTTCATGCACCCATTATGGTGGCTTCAAAGTCCTGAAATCATCACTTGTAACTTCGTTCTTGTTCCCCTTGCGCATGGCATCATCTCCATGCTTGTTCTTGCTCCAATGTTCATCCTACTCCAAGCTAGGCCCTTCATTTTTAAGCAAAACAAATGTATCCAATTTAGGCAGCATCATATTCTCATGAACATTAGAATCATTACCAAGAAACAAAAGTACCTGATAATTTAATTGGCGTGCGCGAGCTCTAGTAATTGGTCCCGTATATGTAGCAGTAGGGGCTGTGGGTGTAACAATGGTATTGATGTCCTCATCATCCTCCCCTTCTTGAAATGAAGTCGTCCTCGACGGAAACTCATCTTCCTCACCCAAATAAGGCTTCAAATCTGCAATGTTAAAAGTGGGACTAACCCCAAAATCTGCATGCAGCTCAAGTTTATATGCATTATCATTTATTTTCTCTAACACCTTAAAGGGACCATCAGCACGTGGCATTAGCTTTGATTTGCGCAAATCCGGAAATCTATCCTTACGCAAATGTAACCAAACAAGATCTCCAGGTGCAAACACAACATGTTTTCTACCCTTATCTCCAGCAAGTTTATATTTAGCATTCATACGCTCAATGTTTTCCTTAGTTAACTCATGCATTTTTAAAATCAATTCAGCACGTTGTTTAGCATCAAAATTAACCTTCTCCGAAGATGGAAGAGGCAACAAATCAATAGGTGCACGAGGTAGGAAACCATACACAACTTCAAAAGGGCACATCTTAGTAGTAGAATGCAATGAACGATTATAAGCAAATTCAATATGAGGCAAGCATTCCTCCCACATTTTCTTATTATTCTTCAAAACAGCCCTAAGCATAGTAGACAGCGTTCTATTGACTACTTCAGTTTGTCCATCAGTTTGGGGGTGACAAGTAGTACTAAAAAGCAGTTTAGTCCCCAACTTAGCCCATAAACATCTCCAAAAGTGGCTAAGAAATTTAGTATCACGATCTAAAACAATAGTATTTGGCACACCATGCAAGCGAATAATTTCACGAAAGAACAAATCAGCAACATTAACAGCATCATCGCTTTTATGACATGGTATAAAGTGTGCCATTTTCGAGAATCTATCCACGACAACAAATATGCTATCCCTCCCCTTCTTTGTTCGAGGTAAACCTAAAACAAAGTCCATAGATATATCCTCCCAAGGAACACTAGGTACAGGCAAAGGCATATATAAACCATGAGGATTGAGGCGTGACTTAGCTTTTTGACATGTAGTGCAGCGAGCAATAAAATGCTCAACATCCCGTCTCATCTTTGGCCAAAAGAAATGTGTAGCAAGTACGTCCTCCGTCTTCTTCACGCCAAAGTGTCCCATTAATCCTCCTCCATGCGCCTCCTGCAACAACAAAAGACGAACGGAGCTAGCTGGAATGCATAGCTTGTTAGCACGAAACACAAATCCATCGTTAACAACAAACTTGTTCCACATTCTTCCTTCTTGATAGAGGCAAAGGTGTCCCGTCTTTCGATGAGATGGTGGATTTCGCTTTGGTGGAAGTCGACTTTGACGATCCGACTACGAACGTGCGAGGACGTCGCGCCTTAGCAATCGCTAAACCAACTCCGAGAGGTTATTGACCACGCCGGAGCACGATCAACCTGACCACGAGGGTCTGCTTCCTGCGAGCAAACGAAGAACAAGCAAGAAACTAAGATTGCAATCTGGATATTGCGAATATAAGATGAAAGCTTTATTGATCAAGGTGGGGTTCTGTGACGCCTTTGTCTGGTCGTTGAACACAAACGAAGTACGCGAAGTTGCAGCTATGGCGAACTTTTAATCTAAACAAAACCCAAAGTCTAAACGATGCCCTAAGGGCTGTATATATGGAGGAAGAGGGGGGAATTTCGTGGCCCTTGGTGGAGGGGTCCGAAATCAACCCTATCTCTTGTTTCCCCACACATACGGACTCTAAAAATAGCCTATACTTATGTATTTCGAAATTACATGGGCCTGGCCCAATAATAAGGTGACGCGGCACCTAAAATAGCCTCGGGACAAAATTTATGAAGTGGCATCTTGTATATTTCGTCCAAGGCTTCATGCACCCATTATGGTGGCTTCAAAGTCCTGAAATCATCATTTGTAACTCCGTTCTTGTTCCCATTGCGCATGCCATCATCTCCATGCTTGTTCTTGCTCCAATGTTCATCCTTCTCCAAGCTAGGCCCTTCATTTGTAAGCAAAACTGATAGAGGCAAAGGTGTCCCGTCTTTCGATGAGAGGATAGGTATCGCTTTGGTGGAAGTCGACTTTGACGATCCGACTACGAACGTGCGAGGACGTCGCGCCTTAGCAATCGCTAAACCAACTCCGAGAGGTTATTGACCACGCCGGAGCACGGTCAACCTGACCACGAGGGTCTCTTTCCTGCGAGCAAACGAAGAACAAGCAAGAAACTAAGATTGCAATCTGGATATTGCGAATATAAGATGAAAGCTTTATTGATCAAGTTGGGGTTCTGTGACGCCTTTGTCTGGTCGTTGAACACAAACGAAGTACGCGAAGTTGCAGCTATGGCAAACTTTTAATCTAAACAAAACCCAAAGTCTAAACGATGCCCTAAGGGCTGTATATATGGAGGAAGAGGGGGGAATTTCGTGGCCCTTGGTGGAGGGGTCCGAAATCAACCCTATCTCTTGTTTCCCCACACATACGGACTCTAAAAATAGCCTATACTTATGTATTTCGAATTTACATGGGCCTGGCCCAATAATAAGGTGACGCAACACCTAAAATAGCCTCGGGACGAAATTTATGAAGTGGCATCTTGTATATTTCGTCCAAGGCTTCATGCACCCATTATGGTGGCTTCAAAGTCCTGAAATCATCACTTGTAACTCCGTTCTTGTTCCCCTTGCGCATGCCATCATCTCCATGCTTGTTCTTGCTCCAATGTTCATCCTTCTCCAAGCTAGGCCCTTCATTTGTAAGCAAAACAAATGTATCCAATTTAGGCAGCATCATATTCTCATGAACATTAGAATCATTACCAAGAAACGAAAGTACCTGGTAATTTAGTTGGCGTGCACGAGCTCTAGTAATTGGTCCAGTATGTATAGCAGCAGGGGCTGTGGGTGTAACAATTGTATTGATGTCCTCATCATCCTCCCCTTCTTGAAATGAAGTCGTCCTCGACGAAAGTCCATCTTCCTCACCCAAATAAGGCTTCAAATCTGCAATGTTAAAAGTGGGACTAACCCCAAAATCTACAGGCAGCTCAAGTTTATATGCATTATCATTTATTTTCTCTAACACCTTAAAGGGACCATCAGCACGTGGCATTAGCTTTGATTTGCGCAAATCAGGAAATCTATCCTTACGCAAATGTAACCAAACAAGATCTCCAGGTGCAAACACAACATGTTTTCTACCCTTATCTCCAGCAAGTTTATATTTAGCATTCATACGCTCAATGTTTTCCTTAGTTAACTCATGCATTTTTAAAATCAATTCAGCACGTTGTTTAGCATCAAAATTAACCTTCTCCGAAGATGGAAGAGGCAACAAATATATAGGTGCACGAGGTAGGAAACCATACACAACTTCAAAAGGGCACATCTTAGTAGTAGAATGCAATGAACGATTATAAGCAAATTCAATATGAGGCAAGCATTCCTCCCACATTTTCTTATTATTCTTCAAAACAGCCCTAAGCATAGTAGACAACGTTCTATTGACTACTTCGGTTTGTCCATCAGTTTGGGGGTGACAAGTAGTACTAAAAAGCAGTTTAGTCCCCAACTTAGCCCATAAACATCTCCAAAAGTGGCTAAGAAATTTATTATCACGATCTGAAACAATAGTATTTGGCACACCATGCAAATGAATAATTTCACGAAAGAACAAATCAGCAACATTAACAGCATCATCGCTTTTATGACATGGTATAAAGTGTGCCATTTTCGAGAATCTATCCACGACAACAAATATGCTATCCCTCCCCTTCTTTGTTCGAGGTAAACCTAAAACAAAGTCCATAGATATATCCTCCCAAGGAACACTAGGTACAGGCAAAGGCATATATAAACCATGAGGATTGAGTCGTGACTTAGCTTTTTGACATGTAGTGCAGCGAGCAATAAAACGCTCAACATCCCGTCTCATCTTTGGCCAAAAGAAATGTGTAGCAAGTACGTCCTCCGTCTTCTTCACGCCAAAGTGTCCCATTAATCCTCCTCCATGCGCCTCCTGCAACAACAAAAGACGAACGGAGCTAGCTGGAATGCATAGCTTGTTAGCACGAAACAAAATCCATCGTTAACGACGAACTTGTTCCACATTCTTCCTTCTTTTCAATTCTGCATTACATCTTTAAAATCAGCATCATGCACATATTGATCTTTGATGGTCTCCAAACCAAATATTTTGAAGTCAAGTTGTGAAAGCGTAGTATAGCCGCGAGACAATGCATCAGCAATAACATTTTCTTTTCCCTTCTTGTGTTTAATGACATAAGGAAAAGTCTCAATGAATTCAACCCATTTAGCATGTCTACGATTCAGTTTAGCTTGACTTTTAATATGTTTCAAAGATTCATGATCAGAATGTATAACAAATTCTTTGGGCCATAAATAATGTTGCCATGTTTCTAAAGTCCGAACAAGAGCATATAATTCTTTATCATAAGTAGAATAATTCAGACTAGGCCCACTCATTTTTTCAGAAAAGTATGCAACAGGTTTGCCATCTTGTAATAACACACCGCCTAATCCAATTCCACTAGCATCACATTCAAGCTCAAAAGTCTTATTAAAATCAGGAAGTTGGAGTAAAGGAGCATGTGTCAACTTATCTTTCAATACCGAGAAGGCTTCTTCCTGTGCGGTACCCCAAAGAAAAGGCACATCTTTCTTTGTAAGCTCATTGAGAGGTGCAGCAATGGTGCTGAAATCTCTCACAAAACGCCTATAAGAATCCAGCGAGGCCAAGAAAACTCCTCACTTGTGTGACCGTTTTGGGCTGCGGCCAACTCTCAATAGCTTCAATCTTGGCTTTATCAACTTCAATTCCCTGTGGTGTAACAACATAGCCAAGAAAAGATACTCGGTCGGTGCAAAAGGTGCACTTCCCAAGGTTACCAAACAAACGTGCATCACGTAGAGCAATAAAAACAACACGTAAATGTTCCAAATGTTCTTCCAAAGATCTGCTACAAATCAATATGTCATCAAAGTAAACTACCACAAATCGTCCAATGAAAGCACGTAAAACTTCGTTCATTAATCTCATGAAAGTACTAGGTGCATTAGTTAACCCAAAAGGCATGACTAACCACTCATATAATCCAAACTTAGTTTTAAATGCTGTTTTCCATTCATCTCCCAATTTCATACGAATTTGATGGTATCCACTATGCAAATCAACTTTGGAGCATATTGTAGAGCCACTCAATTCATCAAGCATATCATCTAGCCTAGGAATAGGATGACGATAACAAATAGTAATATTATTAATGCCTCTACAATCAACACACATACGTGATGTACCATCCTTTTTCGGCACTAGAATAATAGGAACAACACAAGGACTAAGGGATTCGCATATATAACCTTTGTCGAGAAGCTCTTGTACTTGACGCATAATCTCCTTCGTCTCCTCTGGATTGGTACGGTATGGTACACGGTTTGGCAGTGAAGCACCTGGAATTAAGTCAATCTGATGCTCAATCCCTCGAATAGGCGGTAATCCCGGTGGCACGTCTTGTGGAAAGACGTCAGCGAACTCCTGCAAAATGTTAGTGACAGCAGGAGGCAAAGAGGAAGGCACGTCCTCGAATGAAAATAATGCCTCTTGATAGAGGCAAAGGTATCCCGTCTTTCGATGAGATGATGGATATCGCTTTGGTGGAAGTCGACTTTGACGATCCGACTACGAACGTGCGAGGACGTCGCGCCTTAGCAATCGCTAAACCAACTTCGAGAGGTTATTGACGACGCCGGAGCACGACTAACCTGACCACGAGGGTCTGTTTCCTGCGAGCAAACGAAGAACAAGCAAGAAACTAAGATTGCAATCTGGATATTGCGAATATAAGATGAAAGCTTTATTGATCAAGGTGGGGTTCTGTGACGCCTTTGTCTGGTCGTTGAACACAAACGAAGTACGCGAAGTTGCAGCTATGGCGAACTTTTAATCTAAACAAAACCCAAAGTCTAAACGATGCCCTAAGGGCTGTATATATGGAGGAAGAGGGGGGAATTTCGTGGCACTTGGTGGAGGGGTCCGAAATCAACCCTATCTCTTGTTTCCCCACACATACGGACTCTAAAAATAGCCTATGCTTATGTATTTCGAAATTACATGGGTCTGGCCCAATAATAAGGTGACGCGGCACCTAAAATAGCCTCGGGACGAAATTTATGAAGTGGCATCTTGTATATTTCGTCCAAGGCTTCATGCACCCATTATGGTGGCTTCAAAGTCCTGAAATCATCATTTGTAACTCCGTTCTTGTTCCCATTGCGCATGCCATCATCTCCATGCTTGTTCTTGCTCCAATGTTCATCCTTCTCCAAGCTAGGCCCTTCATTTGTAAGCAAAACTGATAGAGGCAAAGGTGTCCCGTCTTTCGATGAGAGGATAGGTATCGCTTTGGTGGAAGTCGACTTTGACGATCCGACTACGAACGTGCGAGGACGTCGCGCCTTAGCAATCGCTAAACCAACTCCGAGAGGTTATTGACCACGCCGGAGCACGGTCAACCTGACCACGAGGGTCTCTTTCCTGCGAGCAAACGAAGAACAAGCAAGAAACTAAGATTGCAATCTGGATATTGCGAATATAAGATGAAAGCTTTATTGATCAAGTTGGGGTTCTGTGACGCCTTTGTCTGGTCGTTGAACACAAACGAAGTACGCGAAGTTGCAGCTATGGCAAACTTTTAATCTAAACAAAACCCAAAGTCTAAACGATGCCCTAAGGGCTGTATATATGGAGGAAGAGGGGGGAATTTCGTGGCCCTTGGTGGAGGGGTCCGAAATCAACCCTATCTCTTGTTTCCCCACACATACGGACTCTAAAAATAGCCTATACTTATGTATTTCGAATTTACATGGGCCTGGCCCAATAATAAGGTGACGCAACACCTAAAATAGCCTCGGGACGAAATTTATGAAGTGGCATCTTGTATATTTCGTCCAAGGCTTCATGCACCCATTATGGTGGCTTCAAAGTCCTGAAATCATCACTTGTAACTCCGTTCTTGTTCCCCTTGCGCATGCCATCATCTCCATGCTTGTTCTTGCTCCAATGTTCATCCTTCTCCAAGCTAGGCCCTTCATTTGTAAGCAAAACAAATGTATCCAATTTAGGCAGCATCATATTCTCATGAACATTAGAATCATTACCAAGAAACGAAAGT
>NW_021303248.1:0-1247 GCF_002162155.2 Triticum dicoccoides
ACTGGATTGTCGGCGTCGAGCTCATCTTCTCTTCTCGCTGGGGCTCTACGGATCAGCTCTCCAGGAGCTGCGATCAGATCAAGGGTGATTTGATCGAACAGTCCCTCTAGTGCACATACATAGCGCACCAGATGCAATAATCCAGGGTCCGTCTCGTGGTCTCCGTTGGCAACTTGGGGTGTTCTACCATACCCATAACGGCTGGGGTAGTAGTAGAATGAGCGACAGTTAACTCTGGGCGATAAGTGCCGGAGTTGAACTATAGCTTCTCGAGCAGCTAGTTGGATGGCTTGTGGCTCAAAGGAAGTTGTCCTTCCGGTGAACCTGTAGGGGCGTTCTGGTGATAGACCCCTACCATAGACGTGCACAGTGGCCCAAAATTAACAGCACTCACCGCTCATGGACCCTTGGTACACAACATATTCCGGGGGCTCTTCTCATCCAAAGGCACGGCGGGTAAGGTTTGCTACGACGGTCACTAAACCTCCAAGGTTGGTTGCTGTGGTCTCATTGTGAACAATGGGCCCTGGCATTTTAGCTTGCTTTGGGGTTAGAGGCTGCGCTGTGCTGCGTCGAGGCTAGCGTGCCCTCTTTATAGAAAAAAAGGGGACGGAGTCTTCCTTCGCATGCTTGCGAAAAAGACTATTTAGGGGCTGGTCACTGGCGCGTGACCGACAGGCTAGGTGGGTAGGTTGGGCACCGACTGCCAAAAAGGTGTCGGGCTCACTGTGTGGCTATCTTACACAAGACGCTTGGCCGTGGTTTGGTTAAGGTCTGGTGGGTTGGTTTACCTAGGTTTTTTGATCTAGCTAAGATAGGATTAGCCAATGGTCAGCCTGGCTCTGATACCAAGTTTGTCAGGACCGGATTTTCGGGATATTAATTTCCCAAAAGCGGCCCTTGTGCTCACCAGCCCCTGGATTACTGTTAGCTGATGAGACACCAACTTGTTACAGAAACTCCAAGCAAACTACAAAATATGTAGTACAAGACCATTCTGTCCGATGGGTACAACAATTGGTTTCTAGTGGTTGATGGCGGAAGCGGTTTGCGGATCATCAGCGTCTATGTGACTCCATTTCCCATAGGAACAGCTGACCAGGATAACTCCTATCTTCGCGAGGCTGCTATCTCCATTGCATAGGTTTCGGGGCTATCATCGCAACGTTCCTTTCCACGCAAGAAATCTGGCCAAGACAATAGCCAGGGACAAGCCAGTGAGTACTTTGAATGTACTCGCAAACATT
>NW_021303249.1:0-1027 GCF_002162155.2 Triticum dicoccoides
CGTAGCACACAGCAGTTTGAAACGCGTTGTCTTAATGCAGTAAAAGAGAGCAGGAGCGAGAACATGGGATTGTATCGATATGATCAAATGGTTGGTTGCTTGCCTGATGGTTCGATGCACTGATACGGTTCTTCGTTAGGGTAATCACGGTACTCCTCGGAGGCAGAACCTGTCGCAAGGGACATCGATACACAACCATCACCAAACAATGTGCAACAATATGATGCATGCATGAAACATGGCAATATGAGTGTGTTGGGCTAATGCAACTAAGACCAGAAGGGTTTGAACAAATTTGAATCAAAGATTCAAATTTCAAACTCAAACATGGCCTTTTAAAGTGCTTTTCCTTGTTCTGTTTAAAACATCAATTAAACTTGTTTGATCATGCATGAAAATAGTACAGATGGATAGATTGGATTTTTCTGATCATTTTTCATATATAATTTGTCCAATTTGGAGTTACAGAATAAAAGTTATGAATTTTTGAAGTTTAAATAATATTCTGGAATTTCCTGATTTAATTTAAATCCAGAAATATGATTATTGCGCCAGCATGACGTCAGCATGACGTCAGTGATCAACTGCGGCTGGCTGAGGTCAAACCTGACGTGTGGGGCCCACACGTCAGTGACAGGGGGGTTAAACAGAGTTAAATTAATCCTAATTACTAATTAGGGGCGCTGGGGCCCACTGGTCAGTGTCAGGGGGTTAACTAACAGTGGTTAGCGCTAATCCTAATTAGCTACAGGGCTGGGCCCACCTGTCAGGGACTCAGGGGGGTCCTGCCGTGGTCAAAGTGGGCCAAACCCACCGGCGACGTGACGCCGGCGAGGCCCGAGACGGCGGCGCGATGCGGGATCGCGCTACAGGGCACGGGCGAGGCTGTGCTTGGGCTCGTTGGAGAGCCCTTGCTCCCGCGCGTCGAACGGTGGTGGTGGCCGGGCCTGAGGTGGCCGGAGTCGTCGACGGCGAGCTCGTGAGCGGCGGCCGGAGTTCGGGTGCGGTCGGAGTCGGCGTTGCAGGG
>NW_021303250.1:0-1461 GCF_002162155.2 Triticum dicoccoides
TGACCGTGCTTCCGGCATCGTCAGTAACCTCAAGAGATTGGTTTAGCGATTGCTAAGGCGCAACGTCGTGCACGTTTGTAGTCAGATCGTCAAAGTCGTCTCCACCAAATCGATAGTTATCATCTCATCGAAAGATCGGGACACCCTCACATCTATCAAGTGGTATCAGTTTTCAGGTTGCTCGGTGAGAATTTCTAGTTTTCCTAGATTAGATTTATTTTCTTACCTATTGTCCAAGAAAAAGCCACAAAAAAGAGTTAGATCTATTCATCCTTGGTCCAAGCCAGTCTGAGCCTTTGCAATTTTCTTTTCATTGCTTGCATAGTTGAATTATCGGTTGCATCGTCGTGTCGAGTTGCTGGTCTTAGTGTCTAGTTCGTTTAGAGTTTCGAGTTCTGTTCACATTAGTCATGCCACCGCTGCATCATTATCTCTTCCGCTGTCCACCAGCCATCAATCAATTTCCACCACGTGCTACCCACCATTCATTGTCATAATAATAGTTGAGATTGTTCACATCTTCACTTGATCCAATCTGCATCTTATCTAGTTTGTTTTGGAAAGAGGGAGAAAAAAAAGAGAGAAAAAACGAGAAAAAAAAGGAGAAAAAAAAGTCAGAGAAAAAAAAGGAGAGAAAGAAAAAAAAGTGTGAGGAAAAAAGAGAGAAGAAAAAAAAACAAAAAAATCGGCACAAACTTTTTCAGAGGAAAGTTGGAGACAAAGTTGTTGATATATCCTGCTTGGCTGTTGTTTCACCTCATTATCTTTACTGCCGTGGTGATCTTCACTTATATCTTGCTGTCAAGAGCTACTTAGTATCCTTCATTGATGCTAGTTGTGCTACGCCGTGACCTCATTAGTGTTCTAGGCTCGCGTCTCTAGTCCGGTCTAGCCTAGGACCAGCACAGTACCGTCGTTGAGCGTTTTTTCAACATTGCATCTTTGAATTGATTATTGCTAATCTTTTGCTACCATATATAGCCAACCCAGCTCCACATATTTCTACACCGTGTATACACTACGCTCCCCTGGCAATCGCTTTACTCAATATTCGGAGTTACTTGACACCGCTGGTTGCCGATCACCGCCTGCTACATGGTAAGAACTTGTAAGACATTGATATTTGCTTTACTGTGAGCGTTTTACCACCACATCCTAGTAGTTATAGGAACATTATTTTTGGGTTTTGTTTCTTGTTCTACTAATCATGACAGGATCCAGAGTCAATTCATGGGCTTTGTCGATCGCGGGAGACGTGCCACCACCTTTGCAAATACCACAACCGTCACGAGAGGTGCACAAACATCCAAATGCACATGATCAGGTTAATGTATCTATACCACCATTTAATGGCCGTTTTAAACCTGCTTTATATATTGAATGGGAGTTCGACATAAAAAATATATTTGCTTCCCATAATTTCAATGAACATAAAAAGGTTAAGGTTGCGGTTGGTTCTTT
>NW_021303251.1:0-1117 GCF_002162155.2 Triticum dicoccoides
AAACGTGAGTACAAATGTACCCAGCAAGACTTACATCAGAACTATCTACATATGCATCATTATCAACAAAGGGGATGGTGGGGTTTAACTGCAGCAAGCCAGCTTTGACTCGGTGGCTATCCTGAACTACGACTGCGAGTAACTCTTTTGAGGTGGCGCACACGAGTCCACATATTCACCATATCAATACACCACTATGGATCCGCTCCCGTCTCCCTACGAGAACGCCATCCATAGCACTCACGCTTATCTTGCGTATTTTAGAGTATCCACTTTCACTTGTCTATGAACTGATATAAGCAACCCAGAAGTCCTTTTCCGCGGACACGGCTATTCGAATAGATGATGTTAACCCTGCAGGGGTGTACTTCTTCACACACGCTCTCACCACTTATCGCCGTTTACACGACATGTACTCGGCAACCTTCAAGCGGAAGCCCAACGTGGGTGTCGGCCACGACCTACCTAATCACCTAAGTCTCTAGTCCAGGTTTATCACCTATTCGGGTTCCATCCATGAGGAGATCCGGCCGGAGTTTCGCTCACAGCCCCAAACGATGTGAACAGGGTTCCCGAGACACCAAACGGGCGCCCGGTACACCGTGCCACGTGCCTACCGCATCACAGCCCACCCCTACGGTCAGCGCTGCCCACGGCCTCCAACATATTACAAACACCAGAAACTACTTGCAACTCCTGGACAGAGGACAAGGGTGATTAAGAAGCCGAGAGGGTCCATTGGTTTCGGGCCCAATGCGTGGTAGTAGCTGAATCATGGATCACAAACACAGAACTCAGTTCCTGAGGACGGCTGCAATGAGACAACCCACCATGTACTCCTACATGGCCTCTCACCGCTACCTTTACCAAATCATGTTCACACACTTAGCTCACACACAGTAGGACATGTTCACACACCTCTGATTCATCCCCGATGAATCAGACCTGACTCAACTCTAAGCAGTAGCAGGCATGACAAACAAACATGAATGAGTAGGCACAACAGGGCTCAAACAACTCCTACTCATGCTAGTGGGTTTCATCTATTTACTGTGGCAATGACAGGTCATGCAGAGGATAAAGGGGTTCAGCTACCGCAGCAAGTAACAGATGAATC
>NW_021303252.1:0-1228 GCF_002162155.2 Triticum dicoccoides
TCTTCGTCTGTCCGCGGTGCCGGGCGGGCGTTGATCGAAGGGTTTCTCAGACACCGAGGAACCAGAATCGTCCGTTCTACGTGTGCAGCGAGAATGGGGTAAGAATCGGGGCAATTGCACCATTTTCGTCGTCAGGATGTTTGAGCAATGGGTTGATCTGTTTAGTGTTCATGCAGGTGACATGCTTCTTTCTTTGGGTCGATGCTCTGGCCAAGACTCTGATGAATGAACTGCAAGAAGAGCATGAAGAATGGTTGCGCATGTTGCCACGAACGGCAGTGGCCACACCACGAGCTCCGGAAGAAGAGATGGATGGCGAAGCACGCACTGACAGAGAGCTAGCTATTGAGCTTAGGATGTTGAAGAAGAAGGTTAGGAAGCTTGAAGATCAAGCACTACCAATACCCATTTGCAAATACTTTTGGGCATTTGTAGGTATGGTAACCGCACTGGTTGTAATGTTGAAAATGTATGGAAAGGCATGAATTATGAAGGAATTTGTAATCTTGAAATTGTTTGAGAAATTCACCTAGTTTAAATGTTGGTTAAAGTTGTTTAAATGTTGAAACAAAAAGAGAAGAAGTGACCAACATTTAAATATGTTGGAAAAAAAGAGAAGAAATTAGGAATTCAGAAACTTTTGATCAATGAAATGCAGCTCTCTGCTCTGCCTTTCTGTCCAAAAAAAGGTTGCTCTTGGGCCAAATTCAGAGCGTAGAGCCAAGTGCAGGCTAGACTAATGGGCCAACTGCATCCAATTAGGCCCATTCAGGGGTTTTCTTGCGTATTTTTCTGTTTTCTATTCTGATTTAATTTAGGCAGTAAATCATAATGCTGAAACTTTTTGTGGAAGCTAATTGAATTATTCCGGAGCCACCAATTAATGTTAGAAATTTTTTGGAGCTGTTAATTAATCCAATTCAAATACACCGTGATTTAAATGAAAGACCAAAATGTCATGAAAAATGTGCCTCAGCTCTGGTAGAGGTTTACGCCAGGTGCCAAAATAAATGAACATTTTTTAAGGGCATTACATTGAGAAAAACATAATATGTCTAAAAAATGAAGGGTGGAAAATGCACAAAAAATTGGTGCGCCTGGGGACTCGAATCCAGGACCGCGTGGGTTTGTGGTGTTTAGGGCTACGCTGGTAACCGCTAGGACAGATGTCAAGACTTTGACATGGGTAGGGAAAGAAGGTATACATAGTGAGACTGTGAATTTTTTT
>NW_021303253.1:0-1134 GCF_002162155.2 Triticum dicoccoides
TGGTTTGATTTACTAGCTACGTCCAAGGAGGGCACTGGATTGATTTCATGAGGCTTACTAGCTACGTCCCAAGCAGGCAAATCCAATATGTTGATCGATTTGATTGTTCCGGCTGGAAAGTAACACATCTGGAGGTCAGGAGGTGCGTCGTTCACACTAGATCATACCCGGAGTTCTACAATTAGGCATGATTACAACTGGGAAGCTACCCTTCCTTGATAACTATTTTAGTATCTGTTTTTATTTACTGATGATGAGAACTAAATAAATTGGCTACTATCATGTTCCTCCCTTAAAAAAAAGATTCTGGTAGATGTGCTTCACAATAATAATGGTAATACCTAAAGGAGTTCTTGCTGCAAGTTAGCGCATATATATATTCTTAGGTACCACGTACCTGTGTTACTGGTTTGCGTTAAGGATTTCGCTACTGTCGCCAAGGTATCTACAGAATTACAAATATGATGCAACATGATTTTGCTATTGTCGGTTACAAATATGATGCAACATAATTTTGCTAATGTCAGTTATAAATATGATGCAACATAATTTACTTAGGCTTAAGTATATGAGCACATAGTTGGAGAGCGACGAACTAAAGAAATATCACACTCTACAATTCTTGTCTAACTGAACCAGGTTCAGTTTTGAGTATAGAGAAATGTAATAGAGCAATCATTTCAAAGCTGCATCTAATTTAAGAAAGTGATGAGATGAATGTAGGGCTTTCTTTTTTATTTATACCTTCTCTTCTTTATCTTTAGTTTTATCTACTTATCAATAGTATCTACCGGCTCGAACTCGAATTTGATCACCTTCCATACTTCACAAGCTGCGGCTAGTTCAGGACTCCATTTGCAAGCTGCTCGGATAATTTCATTATGCTTATCGAATGTAAATGGACACAATATTCAGCCCTTACAACAGGAGTATAGAAGCCTAGACCATACTTATTCAATGATATGGTACGTGCAACAGAGGAACTTGATGCAACAGACCACCCTCCATTTACAAACCTTTCGATGCAGCATTAGAAATTGTGCCATATGTAATGGCAATGCATTTCTTTAATAATAATAATAATAATAATAATAATAATAATAATAATAATAATAATAATAATAATAATAATAA
>NW_021303254.1:0-1815 GCF_002162155.2 Triticum dicoccoides
TTTTTTGTCATCTCTAAATTAAATGCAGGACTTAAGATAAGACTGTCTTATCAACCATTGTACATGCCCTAATCAATTGCAGGCATCGGCTTGACCTCCACGGCCCTGCACCAACTGCTTCTCCTCCAGTCTTCCGCATGTGTCCGTCAGCTGGTTCTTCGAGTAGGGCGGAGGAGGACGCCAGCCAAAGGAGTAAGACATAAAGAGGATCGCGGTGCATGGAAATGACTTGGAGGAGGAGGATGGTCAGAGCAGCTTGGCTACGATGCTCCAAATATAAGGATCATCGTGTTGAAGGAGTAAAGGTCCCGGACGATGATGTCGTCGATCAGGCATTGTGTATCCACCTGGGAATGGCCTCGTGGCCGCGCGGCTGAGGATGGACTTAAGCATGGCCTTGTAGGATCGCGCTGATGCCACGCTCATGTCCTGCTGGACGCCCGTCACCGGCCGGCCCCACGCTCATCTGGATCGCCTGTAGCAGACCACAACAATTCATGGACCGCCCCTCGTCGAGGCATCCGTGCGGCCGCGTCGGAGAACACGGTCAAGTCGCCGCCAGACCAAGTTTTAGCACTTGTCTTCAACTGCCATGCCGACCCACCTGCCGTGCCCCCGCTCCTTGCTGCCTCCCTGCTGCACGTGTTGCACTACTTTTGCTCGCTCGCCGGTGTTGGAATAAACCATGGCACAACGTGTGCATAAGCGTGCGCATTGGAGCGCATTCAGCGTGCGGCCAAAGCGTTCGAATCAAGCACGTGAGTGTGTACGTGCATGTAGTTGGCTAGAGGGCTGTTAGTGCGTGCATTGGTTGTTTGCTGCAGCGTGTTGGCTTGGCCGGGTCTTGTGGAGGAGCGAGTGGCTCGCCAAGACGTGCGCGTAGGTAGCTGGAGTTGGTTGGGCAGCCGTTGGGTCGCCGGGCCATACAACTGCCATGTAATCGTTGTGTTTTGGTTGTGCCTAGAGGAAGAAATACAAAGAGAAAAGGCCATCGTTCGTCGCTGGGGCATCCGTTGCCCGATGGGCGTTTGTCGTCCCAGAATCCACCATGTCTAGTGCTCTTTTTGATTGTCCGTCAATCCTTGGTTCCAACAGACGGCACCCTCAGCCCTGCTGCAGCTCCTACTCCAGTACCACATGCCCTGGCCTTCGTCCTCGCCGAGTCTTAGGAGGATGACTTCGATTGCCTCGTCGCCGCTGGGTGACCTTGTTGGAACAGCCCGAGGAGGAAGAAGAAAGGACACACACAAAAGCTTGAGGTAGAAAAAGAGCACACAGCGAGTTTTGCGGCACCGCACACACTTGTGCCTTTTCTCTGTTTCTTCTCAACAACACACACAACTGATTACAAGACACACACGGACGTGAAGTATCTGGTCACGAGCACACATGCGCTCGTTATCTGGACCATCGTCGATGGTCTGGGGATCTGTGCCTCTATGCATTATCGGGGAATACGGAGAAACAGAAAATGGGATGGGCGTGCTGTACGTACGCGTTTCATCTGAGGCGTGGGCCCAGGACGTCGCCCTCCGTCAGTTTGGTGTCCCGGCGATTCCGACGGCCGTCGTAGGTGTTCATCTGAGCCGTGGCTCGGGTCGTCCTGCGGGGAAGTTTGTCCGTGGACCAGGAGACAATTGCGTTTGAAGGAGTGAACTCCATTGCCGGCGATGGAGTTCCTCATGCAAACAATTAGCAGGTAACTTCATGATTTCCTTGTTTGGAAAGTGAATGCGGCTGGTTCATACTTGATTTTGTTTCCTTGTTTTCATCGGTGCCCGGATCCAGATTCCCCTAGATCTTGATTGAAGAGGT
>NW_021303255.1:0-1186 GCF_002162155.2 Triticum dicoccoides
CAATAATAAGGTGACGCAGCACCTAAAATAGCCTCGGGACGAAATTTATGAAGTGGCATCTTGTATATTTCGTCCAAGGCTTCATGCACCCATTATGGTGGCTTCAAAGTCCTGAAATCATCACTTGTAACTCCGTTCTTGTTTCCCTTGCGCATGCCATCATCTCCATGCTTGTTCTTGCTCCAATGTTCATCCTTCTCCAAGCTAGGCCCTTCATTTGTAAGCAAAACAAATGTATCCAATTTAGGCAGCATCATATTCTCATGAACATTAGAATCATTACCAAGAAACGAAAGTACCTGGTAATTTAGTTGGCGTGCACGAGCTCTAGTAATTGATCCAGTATGTATAGCAGCAGGGGCTGTGGGTGTAACAATTGTATTGATGTCCTCATCATCCTCCCCTTCTTGAAATGAAGTCGTCCTCGACGAAAGTTCATCTTCCTCACCCAAATAAGGCTTCAAATCTGCAATGTTAAAAGTGGGACTAACCCCAAAATCTGCAGGCAGCTCAAGTTTATATGCATTATCATTTATTTTCTCTAACACCTTAAAGGGACCATCAGCACGTGGCATTAACTTTGATTTGCGCAAATCAGGAAATCTATCCTTACGCAAATGTAACCAAACAAGATCTCCGGGTGCAAACACAACATGTTTTCTACCCTTATCTCCAGCAAGTTTATATTTAGCATTCATGCGCTCAATGTTTTCCTTAGTTAACTCATGCATTTTTAAAATCAATTCAGCACGTAGTTTAGCATCAAAATTAACCTTCTTCGAAGATGGAAGAGGCAACAAATCAATAGGTGCACGAGGTAGGAAACCATACACAACTTCAAAAGGGCACATCTTAGTAGTAGAATGCAATGAACGATTATAAGCAAATTCAATATGAGGCAAGCATTCCTCCCACATTTTCTTATTATTCTTCAAAACAGCCCTAAGCATAGTAGACAACGTTCTATTGACTACTTCAGTTTGTCCATCAGTTTGGGGGTGACAAGTAGTACTAAAAAGCAGTTTAGTCCCCAACTTAGCCCATAAACATCTCCAAAAGTGGCTAAGAAATTTAGTATCACGATCTGAAACAATAGTATTTGGCACACCATGCAAGCGAATAATTTCACGAAAGAACAAATCAGCAACATTAACAGCATCATTGCTTTTATGACATGGTATAAAGT
>NW_021303256.1:0-1452 GCF_002162155.2 Triticum dicoccoides
AAAAAAAGATAGTTTTTACCCTTTGATGGTAATCCTCATTTTTTTCCTAAAAATATCACCCACCTAGGTATGGTGAGCTTGCTTTTGACGGTGATGATTTTTTTTGGAAGCATCAAGGTTTTAGACGACTTTATCACATTTTTTTGAAAAACAGCAAAAATCTGTAATTGATCAACAAGTTTCTTGTTCTGAAAGTAGCATATCCTTGTATATTGATATAATATAAATGAACTTTTTTACAAGAACAAATAAGCTCAAATCAACTTGATTATTTGAAAAGGTTCATTTGCAAAGTCGGTAGGCAAACAACTAAAGCAATGCACACATCAACACTTGCAGGCTTGTTGTGCGGTTGCCCCTAGCTTGAACTTATTCTCTCCTTCCTTTTGTATGTATGTAATTCATGTTTGTGGACCTCCGTTCTCGATTGCTTTTGTATCATGGTGATGGCTTTATCTATAAAGCAGGGCATGAAGCCTTTTATGGGCAACACTTGCATGCATGGAATTGGATGGAACTAGTGGCGAAGCCAGCTACCTGGCGAGGTTTGGCACCTGCCAGACCTGAAATACGCTGCAAATACTAGATACTCATGCAACAATTATACTAGCCCAATACATACATGAAGTTTTGACCTGGAACGTGCCTCCTGCTGGGCCTGATTGCTGGTTATATGGTCGTGGGTCACGACTGCTTGCGATTAATCGACTACGGCCGAACCCTCATGGCCACCGCAGGTTGTTTACTTTTCGTGGTCGTTTGTGACATTGGCCGGAGGCGGCAGGGCATCAGAGGAGGCCGCAATCAGCGGCAGCAATGGCTGTCGACAAGCAAGGCATGGCGAGGTGGCAACTGGCGCTCGACGTCCAGTGCAATGATCTCAAGTGGAGCGAGGTAAGAACCCAATAGGCTAATCCCAAATCTCGTCGTCACGTGCCCCATCTTCTGATTCTACTCCGCAGAACCCTAGTTCATCCCCGTGTGAGTTATATGTCTGAAAGAAGTCCGTTGCATCATATGGTTTAGTGCTGATTTGCGGAGATGTTGTTTGATCGAGTTGTGCCTGGATCTCATGATGTGTAGTTAGTGCCTCCAATTTTATATCTGTTTTGGTGTGGGAGATTCGCTGCTCATGTCTCCCCTTATGTTTTGTGTGTGACATTGGTGGAAATTTTGTTGTTTAGTCCTAACCCTACCAATACACATTTTTCAATCGATTTTCAGCACCTTTTGGACACTGATTTTTCTCTCAATTAGGATAGGGAATGCTTTTGAGACATTGGATTTCGTTCAATTATAATGTGGAATCATCTTGTGTTGATAAAAAGATTGTTTGCTTTGTTCATTCCAGTTCATAATGTAACATTAAACACGCACATTTGTTATGTTGAGAATATTGGTTCTATTGGCCTATATGATTTAAGTTTGAGCTCTGTGTTCAAGCCATCTTTT
>NW_021303257.1:0-985 GCF_002162155.2 Triticum dicoccoides
GGCACGGAGGGGAGCATGCTGAGTTAGGGGAGAGGGTCAGTGACTCACGGCGATGACGAGGGGACGCTCGGGGAGGTCGGGGACGGTCCGGAGCCGGCGAATTTGACGAAGATGGCCGGCGGTCCCGAGGTTGAAGAAGGCATCGAGGGCGGTGTTGTGGCACGTCCGGGGCCTCGTGGCTCGTTGAGGAGGTAGAGGGAGGACCGGCGGAGCTTCCTGGGGCGTCGGTGAGCCATGGGGTGGCCGGTAGCCACGGTGGCTCTCGTCGGTGGCGGCGGCTCCGTTCGGTCGCGGGAGGGGAAACAGAGGAGCGAGGGGGAGGGAGGTCCAGAGAGCGAGGGAGAAGTGAGAGGGGGTCGGGGCTGCATGGTGTCGCGGGAGGGACCAGGAAAGGAGGAGGCAGCCAGGCAGGGAGGAGGTGACCTCCTCGGCCGCGCGCGTGCGAGCACGCAGCTGCTCCCACTGGCAAGAGGAAGACGACAGGGGGGGGAGTAGCGGTGGCGGACTGGGCCGGCTGGGCCGGTTCTGGTGGGCTGCACGGGTGAGGCCAGGTAAGTCCTTCTCTCTCTCTCTTTTATTTTTTTCTTCTGTTTTGTTTTATTTAATTTCGTTTTGCCACTGTTTTGAATTTTAAACAAATTCAAACAATGCCAAAAACTCCTCTGAATAATTTTATTTGGCTAGATGGACTTTTCCAAAAGCTCATAAAATATTTCAGGGGTATTTGAAATTATATTCTAATTATATGAATATAATTCAAATTCAAATAGCTAATGATTTAAATTCAAAGTCCCAAAAATAAATCCTTAAAAATGTTCAATATTTTGGTTGGGACCAGAACCCTTACCAAAAATTATCAAACATTTAAGAAGAGCCTTTTGGAGCAATGAATGAGATTTCTAGGGTTTTTGCCCCTCTTTTATTTAGGGTTTTGAGGCTTCCAATATTCCTCAATTCAAGTTTCAAAAATATAGACATGATGCAC
>NW_021303258.1:0-1147 GCF_002162155.2 Triticum dicoccoides
CTTGTCCTCTTCTTCCTCTGCCAGTAGGCAGAGGCGAGGCGTGGCGCGCGCCCGAAGAGCGCCGGCCACCTCCTGCTTCGCCGTGGCAGCCTCCCCGACCCCCTCGCGACGCCACGGAGACGGCCTCGACCCCCCTCGACCGTCTCTCTCTCTCTGGACCCCCTCCTCCTCCTCTGTTCTCCCTCCCTCTCGTCACCAAACGCACCTGGGAGCGCCGCTCGCCGTAGCCATGACCACGGCCACCCCCTCCCCTCTCCGGCGTGCTCCCGAGCTCCTGCACCTCGTCGCCAACCCCCTCACCGAGCCACGTGACCGGAAGGGCCCCGAGCAGCCGCCATCGTCATCATCTCCGAGCTTCGGCCCCGGTGCCGTCTCCGTCGAATTCGGCCACTCCGGTGCGCCCCCGAGCCCACTGACCCCCCCTACAGCTCCGCGGTGAGCCTCCGTGCAGAACCCCTCTCTCTCCCCTCGCGTTTGCGAGCTCTAGGCCATAGCCCCGTCGCAGCCGAACTCCGGCCGCCGCTGACCATGTCGCCGCCGTGGCCTGAGCTCGAACGGGTCGCGCCCGTGCATCTCACCGAGCTCGTGGTGACTCCAGGAGGCTGCGCAGTGCCTTACCTCACTCGCCCGTGCTCCACAACGCCGTTTTCGCCGAGGTCCGAACTCCGGCGCCGCCGCGAGCTCCGTTCCGACGAGCTCCGTCGACCCCACGACCTCCCACGCGGTCCTCTGGATGCGCGGGAGCAAGGGCCATCCCCTGGTGCCCTCAGCGCGCCAAACTGACGCCTCTAGCGCAAGTCCGGCGTGCCCCGCCGTGTTCTGTGGTCACCGGCGACTCATCGCCGGCGTAGCTGACGTGGCGTCGTCATTAGCGCTAATGACCCCACTAACTAACCCCCAGAGCCACTGACAGCCGGGCCCCACGGCCTAACTAACCGGCTAACTAAAATAGATTAAGTTTAATCTAATTGCAGTGGCCCCACGCGTCGGCGTTGACCTCGCTGACGTGGCCTTTGACCGGCCCCACATGTCTGTGACTCCAGCCAGCACTGTGTCACTGACGTGTGGCCCCCACACGTCAGGTTTGACCCGAGCCAGCCCAGTTGACTGCTGACGTCACAGTGACGTGGTGCTGACGCCATAATTC
>NW_021303259.1:0-917 GCF_002162155.2 Triticum dicoccoides
AATATTCCAACCATCATATCTGCCTGAGACTCAGATCTGGTTGGTGTCAGAATATTCCAGACTCATCGAGTCTAGGAAGAAAAATGAAAGTTTGCAACACAAATCGACGAGATGACGTTGCGAGATTCTCAGGAAATGAACTACGATAGCAAGCTCCAAAACATGAGCTGGTTCTGCTACAAACATGTGAACACGTTGTTCCAGACAAGCATGCCCACATGGTAGTCTTACAATAAAACACTACCGAGTTCTGGTTGGGAGCCATCATCGAGGATATCGAAGTCTTTACACAAGTCCATGGATTAGATCCCAAGCATAGACTTCTTTTCCTTGAACAAGTCAATCAGTGGCTTGGTGTGCTAGGATATACATATGGAATGAAGATGATCAGTCTAACAGACCACAGAATTCTTCGCACGTGCATGACCGACTTGGGATGATTCCAAAGGAGCAAAACAAACCTTCTCGAATTCACAACGACAACTTACATCAAAATGCACGCGAATCAAAGGAAGTCACTACCTTCATCCAAACATATGCTTCATGAGCTAGCATGAACAAATGCTTTCAAAAATTTCCAACACTAGCTTAATGCTCAACAAAATCATGGAGGAGATAAGGATGTTGTCAATGGGCTCAACAACAATTCATCCGGGTTTCCTTTTAAAAGGAATTCCATAGTTAAGTGAACACGGTGATAGCATTGGTCAGACCAAAGATGTAATGGTGTATGCTCGAGGGATCAACCACGAATAAGACAACATTACGAGCATCGTTGGTACTGATTTGATTTGACGATGGCCCACACTCAAATCAAAGGATTGATAAGACAATAGGTCCAACAACTGATCACAGGGACCAATCGATGAAGATATCATCTTTCTTCAACACACACTACACAAGAATATCCCTTTGGA
>NW_021303260.1:0-1769 GCF_002162155.2 Triticum dicoccoides
TGGGCGCCGGCGGCCACGGCGGCGCAGGGGGCCGGGGGTGCGTGTCGTCGCGGCGCAGCAGCAGGGCCGCTACGGGATGGATACGAGGCGGTGATCCGGGAGCCGACGAGCGGGAAGCACGGGGCACTTGGGGGCAGACGAGGCCGTGGCCACGGCGGCTGGAGCGAGGCGCCTCCAGGGCGGGACGGAGTACAGGCCAGGGGGTGCGGGTGAGACGGGATGAGGCTAGGTGCGCGTGCGCGTGATGGAGGCCAACAGGCGCGCGGCCGGTCGCGGTCAAGGGCGCGACGGGGCATGCACGGGGCACTGTGGCGCGAGGCGCGGAAGGGGCAACATGCCGGAGCGGGTGACGACGGGCGCACACGCGCACTTGGGAGGAGATGGAGGAGGGAGGTGGCAGCTCTCGGTGGTCGTAGGGCAAAGGCAGTGGGGCGCGAGGAAGAGGTCGGAGACGCGCGTCGAAGAGGAGGTAGTCCGGTGAGGAGGGGCTTGACGAATCCGGCGAGGGCGATGACATGCGCGGTCGTCGGGGCTGAGGACGTGGACGACGAGGTCCAGCGGCTACCGGGTGGCGACGGCGAGCGATGGGGCGCGGCGTCGGGGTCGGGGCAGTGACCCGATCCAGATCCAGAAATGGGGAAGCGAGGAGGAGACCGGGAGGAATCGTGCGGGAGGGGGAGTGGTGTTCGTGGGCTAGGGTTCGATGTCCCCAGGGGGGGTAGTAGGTAGGTGGGGCGGGCCGGTCCAGCCGGGCCGACTGGAGTGGCTAGCTGGGCTGGTTGGCCCCGGGGAAGGGCTTTCTTTTCCTTTCTTTAATCTTCTGTTTTTATCCTTTTTTCCTTTTTTATCTTATTTCTTTTCTATTTTAATTCATTTTAATTATTTAGGCCTTTTATAAAAGCACGGTTCCTTCACCATAAACACCAAGCCAAATATTGGCATGCTCCGAACATTTTCTTTTTAATGTTTGAAAATTTTTGATGCTTGACAAAAATTCAAAATTGAATTTTAATAATTCTGAGCGAGATTAGCAACAGTATTGGGGGTGACGTGACCTTGTTAACGTGGGATTACTGTAGCATGATTACCCGGGCGTCACAATTTGTATCGTTCTGCTTTCGCAGCAGCCTTTAATAAACAATACATAGCTCTTGTCTATTATTGCATTCATTTTTTGTGTACATATGTTCAGTTATGACATTATGCAACCGTACACTTTGGTTCGGCCAATACACCAGGGGCTTAAGTACCCCAGAATGTGGTGTGAGAAGTCTGAACACTCTCACGAGTGCGGCACCCCGAACTTATGGCATTATATGCATCGGCTCCGAATCATGTCTTGGGTCAATAGTTGGGTTTGCCCGGCTCCCATGTTTTCGTTCCTTACGTTCTGTTATATCGGCTAAGGTAGCGCTAGGAGAACTACTGCGATTGTGCCCCGGTTGAGCTGGGTTAAGACCTCAGTAGAGAAAACTAAAACTGACCGTCATGATAGGGCGAGAGCCGGTCGCTGTTCGAGAGGTTTCGAGTCCCTAAAGACTTATGCCGCTTAGAGCGAGGAGCTGGCTTTGTCCAGCCTAGGCGTTGATAGCGCCCCGAACTCGGTCTTCCGAATACTAGGGGCTTCGCCGAAATTTTAAATTATAGAATTCTATGGCTAAGTAAGAGTGATAAAGTATTATAGTCCGATTGCCTTGTTCGTTGTGCTGAGCGCCTCCCTCGAAGGAACTAACAATGGGAACAAGAGCGCTCAGGTTTATCCCGAACAC
>NW_021303261.1:0-2719 GCF_002162155.2 Triticum dicoccoides
ATCTTCCTTTTCAAGAAGCTCGTAACGGTCAGCGGCGTTCTTCAATTCCACAGCCATCCTGGCTATTTCCTCCTTGCTTTGGCAGTGAGCAGCCTGTTCGGCTTTCAGCTCCTCAATTGCCTTTAGGGCAGCCGCATCGCTTTTCCTGGCTTGTTCTTTGGCTCGGGCAAGTTCCGCCCGAAGGTTCTCCATGGCCGCAGCTTCATCTGCATTCACACACATGTTATAGATACTGGCATCATGCTCCTCTTCCCATGTGTCACCGGAGGAATCACATACCCTGTGCCTCGTCAAGCCGCTTGTTGACAAGTACGATGTCGGTGTTTGCCACGTCAAGCTGCCGCTTTAGCTCGGCAAACTCATCAGTCTGGCTGGCCACCAGACCCTCCGCCACCTGCATATTAAGGCGGCACGATTATTCCTGGGACTATGATCCTCTGTGCGTTGTAGTCTTCGACAGCACCAAGAGTCTCAGGGGCTACTATCTACACAGGGCACATCTAAAAATGTGCGGTACTGTCAAAAATGTACATCATTTCGCGTACCTCAAAACCCGTCAGTAGACTCATAAAGGCTTCATGCAACCCGCTTTCGGCGGACGAAATCCTTTCAATCAATGTGCAGTGCTCTTCTGAGATAGCCGCTTGCTCTAGCAGATCCCTCAGTACGTCCGGCCGTACACCAGACGGTGCTGGACTCTTTCGATTGCCCTCTTCAAGAGCCGGATACTGAGGACTTCGGGTGGCCATAGGATTACCTTCTGGCCTGCCGCATCAGGAGAAACCCTCCACGACGACACCTCGAGGTCGCCCGCCTCATGAGGCGGTATGGTAGGGGGAGGCGTTTTGCTCTCCATCATCTCTGGAAGAAGATCCCCTGAAGACGAGCTCTGCCGAGAAGGGCTAAGATCCGAACTGCAAGATAAATGCTTCGGTTATTTTCCTCAGAAGTAAGGCGAGATATTTTCATTATTAAGTACCCTTTTACTTACAGCTCGGTGGAGGGCTGATCCCCTTGAGGGCATAGTGCGGCCGGGGTATCCCCCAGGGCAGGACCCTCCGGCAAAGATTTCTTCCCCCATTTGGAGATCGTGGTCTCCGGGTCCTTAGAGGCGTTCCTCTTCCTTCCCTGGGGAGAGGAAGTTTCAGTTCCTCCTCCCTGGTTAACCTCCTTCGCGGAGGCGCTAGCCTTCTTGTCCCCCCCTTTATCTTCTCCTGAGGGCGCTTGATAATGCGTGATCTCCAGCATCCTGGTTAGCACGGGATTTGGTGATGTCTTAGGGAGGGGGCCTGGACACCTGATCAACTTTGCCTTCGCTATCCAATCCTGGTCAAAGAGCGGCTTTTTAGGGCGACGTTGCGATAAACAAACGGACAATGTGTTCGGATGCGGGGCTACTTACTTGGGTATCCGGGCGATTGCAGCTCAGACCTACATCCTCAGTGATGTCTGGACACATTATTTGTGGTCCGAAGAACAATTTGTACATCTCCTTGGGTGTCATGCCAAGGAAGTGTTGAATAGCTCGCGGTCCTTCCGGGTTGAATTCCCACATGCGAAGGGGCCGGCGTTTGCAAGGCTGGACTCGACGAACTAGCATAACTTGCACTACCATAACCAGACTGAAATCTCTCTCAAAGAGATCTCAGATACGGCTTTGCAGTATTCGCACGTCCTTGGCTAGACCCCAGCTCAGCCCCCTGCTGATCCATGACGTCAGTTGTGGTGGGGGCTTGAGCGAAAGGTGGGGGCAGCTACCCACTTGGCACTTCGGGGAGCTGTGATGTAGAACCACTCCCGCTGCCACAACCCGGACACCTCTGGGAAGCTACCCTCAGGCCATGGAGCGTCAGCAATTTTGCTTATTAAAGCGCCTCCACACACTGCGTGCTGCCCCTCGATCATCTTCGGCTTCACATCGAAGGTCTTGAGCCACAGGCCGAAGTGAGGGGTAACGCGGAGGAAGGCCTCACATACGACAATAAACGACGAAATGTGAAGAAGGGAATCCGGGGCCAGATCGTGAAAATCTAGCCCATAATAGAACATAAGACACCTAACAAAGGGATCCAGAGCGAGGCCTAGTCCTTAGAGGAAGTGGGAGACGAACACGACGCTCTCGTTGGGTTCGGGAGTAGGGACGGCTTGCCCTCGGGCGGGCAGCCGATGCGAAATTTCGGCGGTCAGATATCTAGCCTCTCTCAACCTCTTGATGTCCTCCTCTGTGATGAAGGAAGGCATCCACCGACCTTGAAGGTTGGATCCGGACATAGTTGAAGGTCCGAAGCACCTGACCTGAGTTTTGGGTGTTAGAACTCGAGGCGGGGAAGGATTTATTGAGCACGAGAGAGAAAAAAGAAAAAGCCTTGTCCCCTTTATAAAGAGGGTGAATATCAAGCGTCATCCTCGTGGCTGTTTGGGACTTGCCTAAGATCTAGGAGTCCTACCAATAGGCACGGTTGGGTTACCCACGTCCGTATTGATGAGAATCTCGTAATAAAGGGGACACAATCTCTGCTTCGACAAGACGTGCCAAGGAAACCGCCTCGCGAAACACGCTGAGATTGGTTATGAAAAACGATTCGAATAAAGACCTGCTGTGGTGTGATGTCACACTACAGGGTACGTCAGCAGATTAGATTTATGAAAATATTATTCTCTCTACGGTGGTATGTGGAACTTGTTTTGCAGAGCCGGACACGATCCTCGTGTTCAAAAT
>NW_021303262.1:0-957 GCF_002162155.2 Triticum dicoccoides
GTTGATTTGGATCACGTAATCACTTAGAGGATTAGAGGGATGTCTATCTAAGTGGGAGTTCTTAAGTAATATGATTAATTGAACTTAAATTTATCATGAACTTAGTACCTGATAGTATCTTGCTTGTTTATGTTGATTGTAGATAGATGGCTCGTGCTGTTGTTCCGTTGAATTTTAATGCGTTCCTTGAGAAAGCAAAGTTGAAAGATGATGGTAGCAATTACACGGACTGGGTCCGTAACTTGAGGATTATCCTCATTGCTGCACAGAAGAATTACGTCCTGGAAGCACCGCTGGGTGCCAGGCCTGCTGCTGGAGCAACACCAGATGTTATGAACGTCTGGCAGAGCAAAGCTGATGACTACTCGATAGTTCAGTGTGCCATGCTTTACGGCTTAGAATCGGGACTTCAACGACGTTTTGAACGCCATGGAGCATATGAGATGTTCCAGGAGTTGAAGTTAATCTTTCAAGCAAATGCCCGGATTGAGAGATATGAAGTCTCCAATAAGTTCTATAGCTGCAAGATGGAGGAGAACAGTTCTGTCAGTGAGCATATACTCAAAATGTCTGGGTATAATAATCACTTGATTCAATTGGGAGTTAATCTTCCGGATGATTGCGTCATCGACAGAATTCTCCAATCACTGCCACCAAGCTACAAGAGCTTCGTAATGAACTATAATATGCAAGGGATGAACAAGACTATTCCCGAGCTCTTCGCAATGCTGAAAGCTGCGGAGGTAGAAATCAAGAAGGAGCATCAAGTGTTGATGGTTAACAAGACCACTAGTTTCAAGAAAAAGGGCAAAGGGAAGAAAAAGGGGAACTTCAAGAAGAACGGCAAGCAAGTTGCTGCTCAAGAGAAGAAACCTAAGTCTGGACCTAAGCCTGAAACTGAGTGCTTCTACTGCAAGCAGACTGGTCACTGGAAGCGGAACTGCCCCAAGTATTTGG
>NW_021303263.1:0-1236 GCF_002162155.2 Triticum dicoccoides
GGCGTGCTGACGTGGCGTCGTCGTTAGGGGCTAATGACCCTGCTAACTAACCCTGTGACACTGACAGCGGGCCCCGTAGCGGGTCAAAGCCCGAGTCAACGCGGGATTAGCCCCTGTGTCACTGACGTGTGGACCCCACACGTCAGGTTTGACCCGAGCCGGCCCCTGTTGACTTGCTGACGTCATGCCAACGTCATGCTGACGCAGTAATGTTTTCTGGATTTAATTTAATTCTGAAATTCCAGAAAATGAATATAAACTTCTAAAATTCATAGAAAATTAACCGTAACTCCAAATTAAATAATTTATATATGAAAAATTATCAGAAAAATTCAAGGAATCCATCTGTACCATTTTCATGCATGTTAGAACAACTTATAGCTGCTGTTTAGCACAAATTAAATAAAGGGCATTTAAATAATCACATATGGAGTTTGAATTTGAATCTTGTATTCAAACCAACTTCATTTAATCTGTTGCTAGTTGCATTGGCTCAAAACACATTCATTTTGCCATGTCATGATCATGCATCATATTGTGCATTGCATTGATTGTGTTCCCTTCTGTGTTGCCGGTATTTGTCCCCTCTCGATAGACGTGATACCGATGATGTGATCGTTGACACTGATGAAGACTCAATGTTATCTTCAAAAGTGCCAGGCAAGCAAAACCCCCTTGTTCATTCCGATACAATCCTACTCTCTCGCTCCTGCTCTCTTTTACTGCATTAGGACAACACCGATTCATCTGTTACTTGCTGCGGTAGCTGAACCCCTTTGTCATTTGCATGACCTGTCATTCCACAGTAAATAGATGAAACCCACTAGCATGAGTAGGAGTTGTTTGAGCCCTGATGTGCCTACTCATTCATGTTTGTTTGTCATGCCTGCTATTGCTTAGAGTTGAGTCAGGTCTGATTCATCGGGGATGAATCAGAGGCGTGTGAACCTGTCCTACTGTGTGTGAGCTAAGTGTGTGAACACGATTTGGTAAAGGTAGCGGTGAGAGGCCATGTAGGAGTACATGGTGGGTTGTCTCATTGCAGCCGTCCTCAGGAACTGAGTTCTGTGTTTGTGATCCATGATTCAGCTACTACCACGCATTGGGCCCGAAACCAATGGACCCTCTCGGCTTCTTAATCACCCTTGTCCTCTGTCCAGGAGTTGCAAGTAGTTTCTGGTGTTTGTAGTATGCTGGAGGCCGTGCACAGCGCTGACCGTAGGGGTGGGCTGTGAT
>NW_021303264.1:0-1235 GCF_002162155.2 Triticum dicoccoides
ATACACACAATATGCTCGATATGTGCAATACAACATGGCATCACAAAATGACTCTACGACTCAAGTAGTTTATTCAATAGGCTCCGAGGAGCGAGACATTACAAACATGGGTCTCATGACCCAACAATCAGAGCATACAAGTCAAGGCACAAGCGGAAGCTATCATGTCTGAGTACAGACATCTATAAATGAAAAAGGCTGAGAAGCCTGACTATCTACCAGATCCTGCCGAGGGCACAAGATCGTAGCTGAGGTATCAAGCTAAACGTCGAAGTCCACGCGGAACTACTAGCGAGACCGAAGTCTCTCTGCAAAACATAAAATAGGCAAACGTGAGTACAAATGTACCCAGCAAGACTTACATCAGAACTATCTACATATGCATCATTATCAACAAAGGGGATGGTGGGGTTTAACTGCAGCAAGCCAGCTTTGACTCGGTGGCTATCCTGAACTACGACTGCAAGTAACTCTTTTGAGGTGGCGCACACGAGTCCACATATTCACCATATCAATACACCACTATGGATCCGCTCCCGTCTCCCTACGAGAACGCCATCCATAGCACTCACGCTTATCTTGCGCATTTTAAAGTATCCACTTTCACTTGTCTATGAACTGATATAAGCAACCCAGAAGTCCTTTTCCGTGGACACGGCTATTCGAATAGATTAGGGTAACCCTGCAGGGGTGTACTTCTTCACACACGCTCTCACCACTTACCGCCGTTTACACGACATGTACTCGGCAACCTTCAAGCGGAAGCCCAACATGGGTGTCGGCCACGGCCTACCTAAACACCTAAGTCTCTAGTCCAGGTTTATCGCCTATTCGGGTTCCATCCATGAGGAGATCCGGCCGGAGTTTCGCTCACAGCCCCAAACGATGTGAACAGGGTTCCCGAGACACCAAACGGGCGCCCGGTACACCGTGCCACGTGCCTACCGCATCACAGCCCACCCCTACGGTCAGCGCTGCCCACGGCCTCCAGCATACTACAAACACCAGAAACTACTTGCAACTCCTGGACAGAGGACAAGGGTGATTAAGAAGCCGAGAGGGTCCATTGGTTTCGGGCCCAATGCGTGGTAGTAGCTGAATCATGGATCACAAACACAGAACTCAGTTCCTGAGGACGGCTGCAATGAGACAACCCACCATGTACTCCTACATGGCCTCTCACCGCTACCTTTACCAAATCGTGTTCATACACTTAGCTCACACACAGTAGGACA
>NW_021303265.1:0-975 GCF_002162155.2 Triticum dicoccoides
CACACGCGGAATACTCAGGTTATACTTGACGAGCCTAGCATATACAGATATGGCCTCGGAACACGGGGACCGAAAGGTCGAGCGTGAATCATATAGTAGATATGATCAACATAGAGATGTTCACCATTGAAACTACTCCATCTCACGTGATGATCGGACATGGTTTAGTTGATTTGGATCACGTAATCACTTAGATGACTAGAGAGATGTCTGTCTAAGTGGGAGTTCTTTAGTAATATGATTAATTGAACTTAAATTTATCATGAACTTAGTACCTGATAGTATTTTGCTTGTCTATGTTTGTATGTAGATAGATGGCTCGTGCTATTGTTCCGTTGAATTTTAATGCGTTCCTTGAGAAAGCAAAGTTGAAAGATGATGGTAGCAATTACACGGATTGGGTCCGTAACCTGAGGATTATCCTCATTGCTGCACAGAAGAGTTACGTCCTGGAAGCACCGCTAGGTGCCAGGCCTGCTGCTGATGCAACTGACGACGTTAAGAACGTATGGCAGAGCAAAGCTGATGACTACTCTATAGTTCAGTGTGCCATGCTTTACGGCTTAGAACCGGGTCTTCAACGACGTTTTGAACGTCATGGGGCATATGAGATGTTCCAGGAGTTGAAGTTAATATTTCAAGCAAATGCCCGGATTGAGAGATATGAAGTCTCCAATAAGTTCTACAGCTGCAAGATGGAGGAGAATAGTTCTGTCAGTGAGCATATACTCAAAATGTCTGGGTATAATAATCACTTGATTCAACTGGGAGTTAATCTTCCGGATGATAGCGTCATTGACAGAATTCTCCAATCACTGCCACCAAGCTACAAGAGCTTTGTGATGAACTATAATATGCAAGGGATGAACAAGACTATTCCCGAGCTCTTCGCGATGCTGAAAGCCGCGGAGGTAGAAATCAAAAAGGAGCATCAAGTGTTGATGGTCAACAAGACCACTGGTTTCAAGAAAAGGG
>NW_021303266.1:0-835 GCF_002162155.2 Triticum dicoccoides
CCGCCGACGAACACCACCCCGACCATCGCCTCCCCCTCGTCCCCTCGAGCAGTCCACGAGCTCCGCCGTGCCGCCCTCGCCCTCCCCGCCGTCACACGCGACCGGAAGAGCCCCGAAGCGCCGCCCCGACGTTCTTCCCCTCCTCGGACCCGCCGATCGCTGTCGCCGAATTCGCCGCCGACAGGACGCCCCCGAGCCCGCTGACCACCTCTCCCTCTCCACGGTGAACTCCTCTTCCTCTCCCCCTAGCCCCGTGTTTGTTCGGTCTCTGTAGCCGCCGTTTCCACCTCACCGGAAACTCCCCGCCGCCGGCCATGGCGCCGCCGTGGCCAGGGCCACCCCAGCTGGCGCCCGAGCATGCTACCAAGTTCGCCGCCCTCCCAGGAGCCTGCAGCGCCCTTCCGTTTCCCCTCTAGTGCACCGCAGCGTCGAGCCCGAGCTCGCCCGAGCTCCGGCGGCCGCCTAGGTCGCCGCCGGCACCGATTCCGGCCGCCCCGAGCGCAACTGACTCCACCAAGAGCTTCGGCTCGTCCCCAGCTCCTCCTAGATGCCCTCCGCGGCCCATTTGGTCGCCGGAGTGGCTAAAACCACTCTCGCCGCCGCGTCGGGCTCGCCGGCGGCTAAACGCCGGCAGCCGACTTTGACTTTGACCACGGGTGGGCCCCGGTTGACTCTCCTGAGTCAATGACAGGTGGGGCCCAGCCCTGTTAACTATTAGGATTAGTTTTAATTAATTTTAGTTAAGCTAATCACACTGACACGCGGGACCCACTGTCAGGTTTGACCCGGACCATGTCCCGTTGACCACTGACGTCACACTGACGTCAGGCTGACG
>NW_021303267.1:0-757 GCF_002162155.2 Triticum dicoccoides
CCCTCGAGCAGTCCACGAGCTCCGCCGTGCCGCCCTCGACCTCCCCGCCGTCACACGCGACCGGAGAAGCCCCGAAGCGCCGCCCCGGCGTTCTTCCCCTCCTCGGACCCGCCGATCGCTCTCGCCGAATTCGCCGCCGACAGGACGCCCCCGAGCCCGCTGACCACCTCTCCCTCTCCACGGTGAACTCCTCTTCCTCTCCCCCTAGCCCCGTGTTTGTTCGGTCTCTGTAGCCGCCGTTTCCACCTCACCGGAAACTCCCCGCCGCCGGCCATGGCGCCGCCGTGGCCAGGGCCACCCCAGCTGGCGCCCGAGCATGCTACCAAGTCCGCCGCCCTCCCAGGAGCCTGCAGCGCCCTTCCGTTTCCCCTCTAGTGCACCGCAGCGTCGAGCCCGAGCTCGCCCGAGCTCCGGCGGCCGCCTAGGTCGCCGCCGGCACCGATTCCGGCCGCCCCGAGCGCAACTGACTCCACCAAGAGCTTCGGCTCGTCCCCAGCTCCTCCTAGATGCCCTCCGCGGCCCATTTGGTCGCCGGAGTGGCCAAAACCACTCTCGCCGCCGCGTCGGGCTCGCCGGCGGCTAAACGCCGGCAGCCGACTTTGACTTTGACCACGGGTGGGCCCCGGTTGACTCTCCTGAGTCAATGACAGGTGGGGCCCAGCCCTGTTAACTATTAGGATTAGTTTTAATTAATTTTAGTTAAGCTAATCACACTGACGTGCGGGTCCCAGCCGTCAGGTTTGACCTGGACCAGCCA
>NW_021303268.1:0-3185 GCF_002162155.2 Triticum dicoccoides
TAAGGAAGTTGTATATCTTCATTGGTATTGAGGCACTTCAAGAACTCAAGCATGCTTTCCTCTACAGCAGCTTGACAATGTTCAATCTCCCATATGTCCTGATTAATGGTATTTGGGTCAATGAACCCAACGCCATAGCGTCCAGCTTTTTTCATTTCATACATCTTCATCCTGCATATAATACCACAGAAAAAGAATATAGTGAGGATAATTACATGTAATGATTGATGGAAATTATCACTACATAACTAGCTTGAGACTTAAATTACAGAAAGAAATCACTTACAGACAATAGCAACTGACGATAGACTTGTCGAGTGCGTCTTGATTGTATAACTGAAATAGTTCTGGATACTCAATGGTCAGAGCTTTATCATGGTAATAATGCTCATGCTTGACATTCACCATGAGGGACTCTCGATTGGAAATCTTGGTGATGTTCATGTACCATTGATGCAATTGATACATTCTCGTTGGTAGGTCCTTGACCTTGTCTGGATGGACCAAAGGTTTGCCCGGACATATTGCCATGCTATTTCCGATTCTTTAAGCGTAGGCATGGGCTCGATTTCGAGGAGTTGTCCAACAGAGATATTGAGCATTTGAGCCTACATTATATGATCCTCTGTTATTACCACATCGCCATGCTGGGGAACGTTAACGGTTTGCCCACAATAATATTTGCCGCGCGTACTACTCCTCTCATGTGTTGTTGGCATAACAAGCAGGTGGATCGCTTGCGCCGCCTGTTCTCCCAACTGGGGAACGGTTTTCCCGCATTTTTTGCCAGCTGCTTGTTGGATCGAGCTTGAGCTCGCTTCCTTCTGTAGTCGTGCTCGATGTGCCTTCCTGATTTGGCGCTCATAGTCCGAGTCAACAAGCTTGGGAGCTGGTTCTCTAGCCATACGAATGAAGTGGTCAATTACTTTCTCAGGCACTTTCTCCTTTGGCGGCGGTGCCGGTTTCGGTCCTAAATGGACGTCCAATTGGGCTTGCACTATGGTTGTGTTTTGCTCCTTAGTCATGTCGTAAGGCCTCTGAGGAAGAGGAGCGAGGCTTGGACCATATTTATATCGCTTGCCTCCACCTGTACTTCCTGAACTACCTCGACTCGTACTGCTACGCACCAAAGCTGCGGGATGTCTCTTCCGCGATTGCTGAGACGGCGGAGACGGCTGACGTGGAGTTGGACCAGGAGAAGTGGCCTGACGATGTGCCGGACTTGAAGCATGAGGTGTGGCCTGACATGGTGTCGGACTTGAAACCGGAGAAGTGGCATGACGCTGTGCCAGGCTTGAAACCGGAGGAGTCAGCTCACGCGTTCGGGGACTTGGAGGAGGTGGCGGACTTCGAGGAGGAGTCAGCTCACGCGTTCGTGGACTTGGAGGAGCGGGAGTCTGCTGACTCGGTGGCGGACTTCGAGGAGGAGTCGGCATACGACGCGGTGTCGGTGGACTTCGAAGATGATGCAATCCTTTCTCCATAGGATGATACAATGTATGGCCTCTCCCAGTGTGCGCTCGTCTTCACCTCCAGGAATGTCAGACGTTAGCCCGAATAGGGGTCCACCACTTCATCAACCATGACACGAGCATAGCCCTCTGGAATCGGGATGCAATGGTAGGTTGCTTCGGGGGTAACTGGAAAAGCAACGCCATCTGCCACCTTCATGGATATGTTCTTCATTTTGGAGTGTAGCTCACAGTTAGTGTTCTCTATGATGTCATCCACAGGGTATGAATCCAGCAGTGTGTTGCCCGGGGCAGAACCAACGCTGCTTCTCGGCATGGATGGGACGGTGCTATCCAATGCTGGACGATCATCTGCTTGCTGCTGCCGCTGCTGAGACCCCCTTTCCTGGCTAAGTGAGTCGATCTGCTGTTGCTGCTGCTAGAATTTGAGTGCCAGGTCCGCGTGCCTTGCTTCTAGGCCTTGAAGGCATTCTGCGGCCTGCTTCCTCTGCTCCTCCTCCAGCTTCCTTTTCTTCTCCTCCTCCATCTTCCTTCTTGCACGGCTCCTGTAGTCCTCGTTCCAGTCTGAAAAGCCCTCATACCATGGAATAACGCCCTTGCCTCGTGTTCTTCCCGGGTGTTCAGGATTTCCCAGGGCGCGCGTAAGCTCGTCGTTCTCTCTGTTGGGCGTGAACACCCCCCTTTGAGCTTCATCTATTGCGTCAATTATCTTTTGTTCGGCTCCTTTTAGACTTGCCTTCCGCGAAACTTCGCCTGTCTTCGGGTCCAACGCTCCCCCATGCGCATAGAACCAAGTTCTGCACTTGGGGGGCCAGTGCCGGGTAACCGGAGTGACCCCTGCATCCTCCATCTCTTGCTCAGACTTATCCCACTTAGGCAATCCCACCGCGTAGCCACCTTGGACCAGCATATGGAACTGCGTCTTTCTTGCGGCATTTGCCTTGTTTTTCATCGACCGTTCCTTAGATACTTCTGAATCCTTGAAGGTCACAAAATCGTCCTAGTGCTCTCTTTGCTTCTCCAGTGTTCCCTTGAAATCTGGAGTCTTCCTTTCATTAGCGAGGTAGTTGGCCCATACAGTTTTCTTGTGGGTGTTGAATGCAATTGCCATCTTCTTAAGAGCAGCAGCCTTGACTTTCTCCACATCTGCTTCAGTGAAATGATCTGGTAGGGTGAAATGTTCCATCAGAGATTTCACAAGGTCTTTTTTGGCTCTGTCGTCGACCCCAAGTAACATCTGGACATTTAGTCTTAGGCTCTTTCCATTCTTGAATGGAGATCGGGAGTTTGTCCTTCACAAGAACTCCGCACTGACGAGTCCACTTGTTCGCAATGTTCTTAGGCGTGAGGGGTTCGCCACTAGGTCTGATGGATTCGATGTGGTACTTTACACCATCCTTCAACAATCTGCCCGGTCCTCACTTTGTCTTGCTGTCTGTAGAAGCAGATTTGCTCGATCCGGAGGGCTGAAAGAAGAAAGATCGATTCGTTAGTATATCTTCAATAAAAAAACATGTGATGATCACCATGATGCATGCTTATATAAATATACCTCACCAGTAGTGTTTGTTATTTGAAAATCTGCATTGTCTGTGTCATCATAATCATAATCATAATCATAGTTCATGACTTCATCAGCTCGGTCGACGAGATCGAATATCTTTTCATCACCCTCTCCGGTAATGTTCAGATATTGGGAGCCGTCATCTGCTT
>NW_021303269.1:0-21673 GCF_002162155.2 Triticum dicoccoides
AAAGGTGGGATGCCTACTGGGGCATCCCCAAGCTTGGATGCTTGAGACTTCTTGAAATATTATCTTGGGGTGCCTTGGGCATCCCCAAGCTTGAGCTTTTGTGTCTCCTTAATTCCTTTTATATTTCAGTTTCCTAAATCTCGAAAGCTTCATCCACACCAAACTCAACAAGAACTCGTGAGATAAGTTAGTATAAACCAATGAAAAAACCTTATCATTTTCTACTGTAAAAAATCAAAAAAATCATTATTCAACATTGCATACTAAATGTATCTGCATATTTAATACTCCTATCCTCAAATAGAATCATTAAACAAGCAAACATATGCAAACAATGCAAACATAACAGCAATCTGCCAAAACGGTATAGTCTGTAAAGAATGCAAGATTCATCATACTTCCCTAACTCCAAAAATTATGAGAAAAATACTACACTGTAGAAGATTTATCATATCTCAATATGAAAAAAGGTTCAATATTATATCATTCTCTGACTTTTCTAGGGAATTTTTTCAACAGCGGTAAACTTTCTATTTTGAAACAGCAACATGTATACTTGCAAAATAAGCATGGTAAAGGATATCCTTGACATTTTTATTGAAAATATAGATGCAAAACATTATTATAAATAAAAGCAAGCAAATACTAACAAAATAAAATGATGCTCCAAGCAAAACAAATATCATATGGTGAATAAAAATATAGCTCCAAGTAAAGTTACCGATGAACGAAGACGAAAGAGGGGATGCCTTCCGGGGCATCCCCAAGCTTAGGCTCTTGGTTGTCCTTGAATACTACCTTGGGGTGCCTTGGGAATCCCCAAGCTTAGGCTCTTGCCACTCCTTATTCCATAGTCCATCGAATCTTTACCCAAAACTTGAAAACTTCACAACACAAAACTTAACAGAAAACTCGTAAGCTCCGTTAGTATAAGAAAATAAAACCACCACTTAGGTACTGTTATGAGCTCATTCTAAATTCATATTGGTGTAATATCTACTGTATTCCAACTTCTCTATGGTTCATACCCTCCATTACTACTCATAGATTCATCAAAATAAGCAAGCAACACAATGAAAACAGAATCTGTAAAAAACAGAATAGTCTGTAGTAATATGTATAATTTGAATACTTCTGTAACTCCAAAAATTCTGAAATAAATTGGTGGGAGTGAGGAATTTGTCTACTAATCATCTGCAAAAGTAATCAACCTAAAAGCACTCTCCAGTAAAAAAATGGAAGCTAATCTCGTGAGCGTAAAAGTTTCTGTTTTTTTAGATCGCATAGACTTCACCCAAGTCTTCCCAAAGGTTCTACTTGGCAAAAACACTAATTAAAACATAAAACCACATCTAACTAGAGGCTATATGAATTATTTATTACTAAACAGGAGCAAAATCAAAGGACAAAAATAAAATTGGGTTGCCTCCCAACAAGCGCTAACGTTTAACACTCCTAGCTAGGCATGATGATTTCAATGATGCTCACATAAAAGATAAGAATTGAAACATAAAGAGAGCATCATGAAGAATATGACTAGCACATTTAAGTCTAACCCACTTCCTATTCATAGGAATTTTGTGAGCAAACAACTTATGGGAACAATAATCAACTACCATAGGAAGGTAAAAACAAGCAAATCTTCAAGATTTTCAACACATAGAGAGGAAATTTGATATTATTGCGATATGTAAGAGCACATGTTCTCTCTCATAATAACTTTAAGTAGCATCATGAATGAATTCAACCATATAACCAGCACATAAAGCATTCTTTTCATGATCTACTTGCATAGAAATTTTACTACTCTCCACATAAGCAAATTTGTTCTCATGAATAGTAGTGGGAGCAAAATCAACAAAATAACTATCATGTGAAGCATAATCCAATTAAAAATTAAAATCATGATGACAAGTTTCATGGTTATGTTTATTCTTTATGGCATATGTATCATGACAATAATCATCATAAATAGTAGGCATGCTTTCATCATAATAAATTTGCTCACCAAAACTTGGGGGACAAAAAATATCATATTCATCAAACATAGCATCCCCAAGCTTGTGGCTTTGCATATCATTAGCATCATGGGTATTCAAAGAATTCATACTAACAACATTGCAATCTTTCTCATCATCCAAAGATTTAGTACCAAACATTTTATAGACTTCTTCTTCTAGCACTTGAGCACAATTTTCCTTTCCATCATTCTCACGAAAGATATTAAAAAGGTGAAGCGTATGAGGCAAACTCAATTCCATTTTTTTGGAGTTTTGTTTTATAAACTAAACTAGTGATAAAACAAGAAACTAAAAGATTTGATTGCAAGATATAAATATATACCTTCAAGCACTCACCTCCCCGGCAACGCGCCAGAAAAGAGCTTGATGTCTACTACACAATCTTCTCCTTGTAGACGTTGTTGGGCCTCCAAGTGCAGAGGTTTGTAGGACAGTAGCAAATTTCCCTCAAGTGGATGACCTAAGGTTTATCAATCCGTGGGAGGCGTAGGTTGAAGATGGCCTCTCTCAAGCAACCCTGCAACCAAATAACAAAGAGTCTCTTGTATCCCCAACACACCCAATACAATGGTAAATTGTATAGGTGCACTAGTTCGGCGAAGAGATGGTGATACAAGTGCAATATAGATGGTAGATATAGGTTTTTGTAATCTGAAATTATAAAAACAACAAGGTAACAAGTGGTAAAAGTGAGCGTAAATGGTATTGTAATGCTAGGAAACAAGGCCTAGGGTTCATACTTTCACTAGTGCAAGTTCTCTCAACAATAATAACATAATTGGATCATATAACTATCCCTCAACATGCAACAAAGAGTCACTCCAAAGTCACTAATAGCGAAGAACAAACGAAGAGATTATTGTAGGGTACGAAACCATCTCAAAGTTATTCTTTCTGATCGATCTATTCAAGAGTCTGTAGTAAAATAACAAGAAGCTATTCTTTCCGTTCGATCTATCCTAGAGTTCGTACTACAATAACACCTTAAGACACACATCAACCAAAACCCTAATGTCACCTCGATACTCCATTGTCACCTCAAGTATCCGTGGGCATGATTATACGATATGTATCACACAATCTCAGATTCATCTATTCAACCAACACAAAGAACTTCAAAGAGTGCCCCAAAGTTTCTACCGAAGAGTCAAGACGAAAACGTGTGCCAACCCCTATGCATAACTTCACAAGGTCACTGAACCCGCAAGTTGATCACCAAAACGTACATCAAGTAGATCACGTGAATATCCCATTGTCACCACAGATAAGCACATGCAAGACATACATCAAGTGTTCTCAAATCCTTAAAGACTCAATCTGATAAGATAACTTCAAAGGGAAAACTCAATCCATTACAAGAGAGTAGAGGGGGAGAAACATCATAAGATCCAACTATAATAGCAAAGCTCGCGATACATCAAGATCGTGACAAATTAAGAATACGAGAGAGAGAGAGAGAGAGAGAGAGAGAGAGAGAGATCAAACACATAGCTACTGGTGCATACCCTCAGCCCCGAGGGTGAACTACTCCCTCCTCGTCATGGAGAGCGCCGGGATGATGAAGATGGCCACCGGTGAGGGATCCCCCCTCCGGCAGGGTGACGGAACAGGGCGCCGATTGGTTTTTGGTGGCTACAGAGGCTTGCAGTGGCGGAACTCCCGATCTATTGTGCTCCTCGATGTTTTTAGGGTATATGGACATATATAGGCAAAAGAAGTCGGTCAGGGGAGCCACGAGGGGCCCACGAGGGTGGGGGGCGCGCCCAGGGGGGTAGGGCACGCCTCCCTGCCTCGTGGCCTCCTTGAAGCTTCCCTGACGTCTACTCCAAGTCTCCTGGATTGCTTCTGTTCCAAAAATAACTCTCCCGAAGGTTTCATTCCGTTTGGACTCCATTTGGTATTACTTTTCTTCGAGACACTGAAATAGGCAAGAAAACAACAATTTGGGCTAGGCCTCCGGTTAATTGGTTAGTCCCAAAAATAATATAAAACTGTATAATAAAGCCCATAAACATCCAAAACAGATAATATAATAGCATGAATGCTTCATAAATTATAGATATGTTGGAGACGTATCAGAACTCTAGGGCTGTTTGTGACACTTATAGGAATAGCCCAATAGACCGATTAGAAAGAATAACTTTGATGTGGTTTCGTACCCTACAACAATCTCTTCATTTGTTCTCTGCTATTAGTGACTTTGGAGTGACTCTTTGTTGCACGTTGGGGGATTGTTATATGATCTAATTATGTTATCATTGTTGAGAGAACTTGCACTAGTGAAACTAGTCATCAACCCGTGCATTTGCACGGTCTAGGGATTTTTACATAGTTTAAACATTATGGCGTTGTCCCAATATATAGTGTGGAAACAAACATTTCAAATCAAAATAGTACAAAAGGTGTCATATATTTCAATATTTTTCCCTCATCAGTATCACATGAGTCTTTGTTTCAAATAGAAAAGACAGTGGCGTTTATCAGCATCAAAGTTTGTTTGTATCAAACTTGGAATACGAACACTAAATCCCAATGGATTTGAAATAGTGACCATTATATGAATTTGAATCAAACCATTGATTAATACGCAGAGTTTTAATGCTCCATTGGTTATTTCTTTAGTTTTACATTCCAATTCGTAAATGAGGAATATATGCCATCAGGATAATATATATTTGGAAGGATCACTTTGTTAACAAAATAGGAATATACAATCATAATAATTCTCATATAAAGGCAAGGAATAGAATAAAGTGTATACCTACCCATTTTTTTTACTAAGTTGGCTTTCTTTTTTCTTCTCAGATGCATTTTGATTTGTCATCTATCTGGAAAAACACCAAAACAATTTAGTATAAAATCACTCACCAAAATAACAGTGTGAAATCATTTGCTCATGTAGAAGCATCTAAACTAATGGTTAACATTGCACGTATATACATGCAATAATGTTGATGGGGTTGATGTCTTGGACGATAGAGCCTTGCTGCTAGCATTGTGAAAGGCAAAATTCCATGACCAACTGATTCAGATAGTCCTACAAATACTAACTTGGCCTGCTCAAAACAAAATGATTTCTTCTTTCAAACGCTGAGATTCTATCAATCAGATTTATACATGTAACTAAAAAATATTAGTGAAAAGGAGATCATCTTGTGAACTTTCTCAAGAACACATCTTTAAGACGGTGAGGTTAAGCTCGTCTTGCTGCTGCTGCTTGGATGAACCATGCATGGAGGTGCTGCACGAACTTGAAGCTTTTGAGATTCAAAGGTTCGAGAGGAAGTGATCTAGGAGAAGCTGGATGGATCTTGATTTTTTGTGGCAAAAGAGAGAGGGTCATGGATTTTCTTCATGCAATCCAGCGTCAATGGAGCTTAGAAGTTTAGGATGGCATGGATGATGCAAATATGCTGAGGAGGAGGAGTAGCGCTAGCGTTCTGTTGCTTGCCCGGCGGGATTGACAGAGGAAGAAGTCTGCAATGCAAGGGATTTTTTTCCCTTTATTTGCTGAAGGAGTTGCACATGGAACAACATCTGAGTTCTTTTGGCTTAAAGAGATACATGTGGGACAACAGCCTAGGGCTCTTAAAGTAGCTCATCCGACGACTGTAGATAAGGAAATATAAATCAGAAACAAAAATTAACATGAGATTAATACAACTGAAAGTTGAGGATCGTTTGGTTTCAGGTGCATCTAAGAGATGAAATTATGTGTGACTTTAGAAGACAGTTGCAATAACAATCACGCCCATATAAGGAAGTGGGCAGAATGATTTTCTAGTACTGGTCATTCTTGTCCAAATATATTAAAACTGATCAGTTCAACTGTAAAATACCATATAGCAGTATGTAGCCAGTGGCAATATGGGATGAATAGGCGAGAGGTAATGCTAGTCCACCACAAAAATACCATAAGATTAGCCATATTTTCATCAACCACTTAATAAAGTATTCGGAGTTCAAAAATTAAGCAAACCATGTAACTATGGAATGATTGGAGAATTAGTGTATGTAAGTCCCAACTTCCATTTGTTAATTGAAAGATCTAGATTAACTTCCATTTTATTGACAGATTAGCGTTACCTTGTCCACGAAAAAAGGGTACCTGCATGAAAAAAAGGAGACGCTACCTACAATTTTGTGGTCCTAATGTGAGTATGCAGAACATATTTTTTTTTGCCAATCGAATAAGGTTGAACTTGTAACTCAGCATAAGTTTGTTAGTTATTGTGGAGTTCTGCTGCTGGCGTGCATGTCCTACAAATAAGCCAAACAATATTTTCAGGTAGACACGTTCTTTGAAATTGAAAGAAACAACAGAATCTGTGTGTTGAAAATACAACACAACAGATGTTTTCGTCGATATGTACTGGTATATATATCGCCTTTTTAGTCTATTTTTTGGAACATGGAGAACTCCATAGATCTACAAATATTCCTTATTATTTAGTAGACCGCATGTGCATAATCACCTGCAAGAGGAAATTAGTAAAAGGAAAGCAAATTAAACAACTTGATCCCGTATCATCCTTGATATTCCAAATCTGAGTTAGATGCATCATATCAAACTCATTCATAATTTTATTGCATCTGCCGAGAAACATAATGTCAGAGTTGAACACAAACTAATTAAACTGGTAGTTGTAGGTTGTATATTTGTTTTCTGTAGGTACTAAATTAGTGTTTCTGGTTCTGTTACGTATACCTAGGGATGAAACGGAGAGGAAATGGACAGAACTGAGTGCTACCACATTTGTTTTCATTTTTTTTGCAGAAGCGGAAACAAATACAGAAACCCCGGAAATGAATACGAAAATAGATACTACCGAAAACGGACATAGAGCGAATACAAAGCAGACACAGAAACATAAGTGGGTGTTGACCGGAACTTTAAACCCCTTTGAATCATAGAGAAACACACACAAACACAAACAAATTTACTGAATTGTTAATTAACATGGCTACAAAATAATATCATTGTGTTAACAACTTACGTAGTATTGTAGTAGTACTGGACAATTGCACATAGGATCAAGCTGAGTACATGTGTGGTAGTAGAAGTTGGGCCGCAAATGATCCATTCTACTCATTGTGTCATTGTGTGTTGTTTGGTGTGGTTGGGCTACAAAGCAGCCATAGGTCTATGATCAAAATGGAAATTCCATATTCACGGAAACGAAAAGTTCCGTTTCTATGCATGTTCCACCGGAAAACATCGTTCCGTTTTTGTTTCGTTTCCGCATAAAAAATTCCGTTTCCACTTCCGTTTTGCAAATTTCCATTTTCGTTTTCATATTTTCCCTCCGTTTCCATTTTTCCTTCGGAAAAACGGAAAGTTTCCACTCCATTTTCATCCCTATGTATACCTGCTGGGTACAGCCATGTCAAGCTTGTATTGGAACTAAACCTCTCCCTCGTCGATCTCCCTGGCATCTTGATTCCCAATGCTGACCATCTTCCTGCACACAAATATAATCCCTCATCATGGTGCACCTCTACACATGGTCCCTGATCTATCTGTAGCAACCTGGTGCTCACGTTCCCTACTTCTTCACCATCTTGACAACCTCTCTCTCACCAGACTTCAGCAGGATGCATGCGGTACGACTTGGTTCCACGACAGAAGGGTCGTTGGTACTCTCCCTCCTGCCTCCAGCGCAGCCCCATCTTCTCACTCTCCATCATGTCAGCCTCATCAGCCTACACCCATAGGAAATCACCCATGTTGACGCGGCGGAACTGCCTCGTTCGGGTGGCCGGCGCCAGGGCATGTTCGCTGGAACGAAGGCAATCGGAGGCTGGGCATGGGGATTTTGGTTGTCGAGTCGCCAAGGGAGTTGTTCGTGGAGATATCTCAGGGGTAAGTTATAGGATTTTATTTGTGAATAATTACGTGAGATTCCAACATACCCACGTTTTGTGAGACACAGTTTTCCACGTTGATTTCTTTCCCTTTTTGTTAGCCTTTTTCATTTTTCTTTCCAGAGACGACAGATCAATTTTTTTTTGTATACCACTACCTTGGACGTGCCACATGCCTTTTTTGGATGTTCGGAACAATCTATGTTAAGCAAGTTTTTCTTTTATCCTGGACGTAAATTTTATAATCCAACATTGTAATTAATTTTGATGATGTGGATTAATGAGAATACTTGAAAGGTGCCTCCAATTAGTAAATAGAAGATTATGAACCCTAGGCCTTGTTTCGAAGCATTGCAATACCGTTTTCACTCACTTTTGTTACTTGCTACCTTGCTGTTTTTATATTTTCAGATTACAAAAACCTATATCTAGCATCCATATTGCACTTGTATCACCATCTCTTCACCGAACTAGTGCACCTATACAATTTACCATTGTATTGGGTGTGTTGGGGACACAAGAGACTCTTTGTTATTTGGTTGTAGGGTTGTTTGAGAGATCCCATCTTCATCCTATGCCTCCCACGGATTGATAAACCTTAGGTTATCCACTTGAGGGGAAATTGCTATTGTCCTACAAAACTCTGCACTTGGAGGCCCAACAACGTCTACAAGAAGAAAGGTTGCGTAGTAGACATCATGGCCAAACCCTGATCAAGGGTGACTCTGTTGTTCATCACCCTCACCGTCACCCTCCATGCGCAACCGGTGTTTTTCTTGAGCTTGAACTCTGTAGGGATGGCAGGGAAGTGCTTAGTGAACTCCAGAGGCATTGGCAGACTCTCCAGCTTTGGACCATGGATAACCTTGCAGAAGTGGCTTGGTCCGGACTCCTCATGGTAGTGCCCATAGTTCCTCCGCTTGGCGCTTGGGTGTTCTTGCACCGACACTTCTACCAATGGTGGCACCTGTTGGGGAACGCGGTAATTTCAAAAAAATTCCTACGATCACGCAAGACCTATCTATGTGATGCAGCAACAAGAGGGGAGAGTGTGTCCACGTGTGACACCCCAAAATTTTGACCTTGTTTTATTAATTAAAATTTTGCCAGGAAATTAAAAATTTTATTTTCTGGGCTCCCTTTTGATTTTTGAATTTTTTTTCTCTCTTGCTATTATGGAGTTTTCCCCAAAGTGAAAACTTTTCAAATATGTTATTGGACTTGTTTAACCACTCAAGAAAAACTTTTCTTTTATTAGTAGAACTAATTACATAATTAATTGCTTGATCTTTATTTTCTTGAAAAATGGTTTTCCAAGGTTATATGGCCATATTTGAACTACAACCATTTGATAAATTCACTTAAAATTCCAACCAAAATTTGGAGATGTGAGGTGATGTTTTAAAATCACTTTTATGCAAAAATATCTTTTATTCATGAAATATTTTGAGCTCTACACCCAATTTTCTTCTCTGGTCCAGTGGGCAATTTTGCACTGCAACTCATTTAAATACTTCTTTCTAGCCTCCACCAAAATTATGGGATGTTAGTAGTGGCATATGATTCAACTTGATGCAAAAACCCAATGATGTTCTTTGAAAAATTTGAGTGTATCAACCTCATCTTCATTCTGGTCCAACATGATGGTTTGTACAGCAACCATATTCTTGCTTGCTCCTTGGCCCTTGATTCTTTCTCCTGCTTGTAGTGTACCTTGCCAAACCCTTAAGTCCAGGAGAGTGGACCCATTGGATGATTCTAAGTGCTTGCAGCCATGCCCTCTTCTTTCTGTCAAAAATTGAAGTTTTGCAAAACTTGCACTAACAAGTTTCTTCTTTTAACAAACTAACTTCACCACCCTCTCATGCATCCAAAGAGACCCCACTCTGGAAGATTTGGCCACTCCAAGAAAAGCCTAGGTGCCTGTGGCATTTTGTCAAACACCTGGAGTGCATGGACAGAATTGGCATGAGTGTTTGTTTGCATTGTGAACTTGGCCACCTGACCTAACCACCATGTCCATTTACCTTATGACTAACCCTAACCTAGCCCTGTTTCTTGCCAGCCTCACCCGCGACCTCTAGCATGCCTTAGCATTTCGTCGAGCATGTTCCGTGCGTGCTCTGGGCGCGAGCAGAGCACGCGTATTACACGTGCCACGCCCGAGCCGACACGTCGCGCCCCTGGTTTTGCCCGCACTGTAGAGCCACGCCACTCAGTCCCCTCCTGCACCGCCACGCCACCCCGACCACCCTGGCACCGTATAGCGCCGCCGTCAGGGCACTCTTGGCGGCACGCCGGCGTCCGCAGTGCGCCTCTGCCACGGTCGGCGCCCCCCGAGCCACCCCGGCTCGCCACCTGCCCCTGGTAGCCGCGCAAGCTTATCCCCTCACTCGTCGGCTAGCTCTCGTCGCCTCCACGTCACCCAGCAAGCTACAGAACGTCGGTTCGCCGGCGACCTTATCCTCGGCCGCGGAACCGCCATGGCCACGCTATATAAGAAGCACCCGAGCTCGTCCAGGCCTCACGCGGTCTCTCTCACTCCCTCACCGACCCACCCATAGCAGTAGGAAGACCAAGGGAGTCGTCTTCTTACTCTCCGGCAACTCCTGCTGCCGCCACTGCCTCGACCATTCCGGCGCCACCAGGACCTCCCCCCTCTCCACTCTCTCCACCAGGAGCTCTCCCTCCCTCCCGTGAGTGCACCCCCACGCTCAATTTTGGTCGGGAACCACCGTAGCCCCAAACCCACTTTGCTCCCCAAGCCTCCTCCGCCGCGAAGCTCGCCGCCGGCAGCTCACTCCGTCCCCGCAGACCCAACGACCGCCGGGAGGACCGCCCCAGTCTGGCGGATCCATCCCCGCCCTCCAGAGGCCGCGAGGAGCCGCCGCTCGCCGGCGTTGGTCGCCGGAGCCCCCGCCTCTGTTTGGCCAGAGGAGGAAGGAGGCGGGGGAGACCGGTCAAACCTGACCAGTGGGCCCTTGGACCCACTGTCAGTGACCCCGCTCCGGTCCATGTGGGTTAAGTGGAGACATAAATCCCTAAATACGTCTTCGACGTGTACCGTTCGAAGCGTTTTTCTTTTCCTTTTTTCTGTTTTATTTAAAATCAGAATTTGACTAAACTTTGACTGGCTATATCTCTTTAATTATAACTCCAAATGAGCTGATTCTTTTTCCTACCTCTCTCAAATTTTGCCTAGTTTATTTTAAGATTTATTTCAAAAAAAATTCAAACAACTTTTTGGTACTGTTTTTGAAACTATATATTGATTCAAAAAAAATTAAATAGGATTTTTGGAGAGAGGAGAAAACCTTCAAAGGTTTTGGAGTGCACCCTGCCTCCCCAAAACTTGAAGGCAAGCATTCTGAACCCCAACATAATATTTTTGGTGTGTTCGTTGACACATTTATAACACCATCTCATTTCGGAGAACTTTTTATTTCATGTGATATGATCATTTGCATGGATGCATACTAATTTCCATGCTATTGGAAATGAACTCACTTGTGATGGTAATCATCCTCATGTGCCTTGCATGCATGCCGGAAGGAATCCGGGAAAGCCTCTGCCTTGGGTAGGCGTGAGCTTGTCACCGGTCTTCGTCGGGACGGTTGTGTCCGGTATGGCATAGTAAGGTATAATGAGTGTTGATTGTGTTGTTTGAAATATATTTGTTATACATGTCATGCAGGGAAATTATAAACCTCCTGAGTCGACCGTAGATCGAGTCTTGTTCCAGTAACCCCCATACTTGTTTTGTACTACCACTTGTCCCTACAACAAGTAGGGTACGGTTTAGTAAGTCGTCAACCCCTTTCAAGCACACACCATATAGAGAGGCCATGGTGGAAGATACCGGTTGTAGCCGGTAGGCAGGCCACCTGGTCCGGGGGCATGGGTGTTTCCGGTTGGGACCGAGAGGGGGGCACCCCTTAGAGCGCGCGGTATAAATTTGATCCCATGCTACGCGAGGTTGTAGCATCCCCACTTAGAGTTTTGCTTGACAGGTGTCGTGGGTGATTCCAGACACCGGTGAGTTAAGCTGGTGTGTGCAAGTCGGGTGTGTTTTCAATTAAAAGACCGTAGACGGAATTAGTCCCGATGGACTAAAGGAATCCGTTACTCATGGGTAAAGAGTACTCCCTCTGCAGAGATTAAATCTATTCGAATAGCCGCGTCCATGGTTAAGGACTACAGTCTGGGTCAGGTCAAGTGTCGGTCTTAGTGTCGGTCTTTGGAGGAGAAATTACTAAACCAGAACGTGGATCATGACTAATGACTTGTGATAATTATGTTATGTTTATTATGGACTAACCCATTGTATTATTTGAATTATTGAGTATCCCTGGGACGGTTCTACCTCCTGGATATTCATTGTGATTATATATTTTATAAGCCCTTTATGTGGTGTCGCTGAGACACCCGACTGTGGCATTGCTTATTATTTATTTTTGATATAAGCCCTTTTTGCGATGTCGCTCAGACGTTCGACTGTGGCACACTCGTTGTTTGTTTTGATATAAGCCCTTTCTGCGATGTCGCCCCGACGTCCGACTGTGGCACGCATGTCTTTTACTCTTCAATATAAGCCCTTTTTGTGGTGTCGCACAGACGCCCGACTGCGGCATTTTATTTCCACTCCATTATTGCTCATTCATGTTGCATATAAATAACCTATTTGCATGCATAAGAGATTTTATTTATGACTGACGATATGATCATAGAATATTTCAGTGCATGCTTATCATTTATATTATCCCAGTGTTCATAATGTTTGTGAGTACATTCAAAGTACTCACTGGCTTGTCCCTGGCTATTGTCTTGGCCAGATTTCTTGCACGGAGAGGAGCGATGTCACAGCCCTAGATTAGCCCTGTTGTCTTTGCTTGATATTCATGTCATCATGTCTAAATTTAAATGAAATTTGAATTGAGGAATTTTCAAAGCCTCAGAAACCTTCTAAAAATGATCAACATTAAAATCTTCTCAAAGAAGTCCAAGAAAATATTCCTCTTAGTCTCTGAAAATATTGCAAAGAGGTAAAACTCAAAACAATATTTTTGGTATCTCAGAGTTAATTATTTTGGGCCTTTGAATTAAATAAATAACTATTTGCATTGGATATATATTTGTTAATTAATTAATATATGTCCAATAATTCTGATCTTTGATGAAGGGCTTTAGAATAATCCAACTAGTCCCTACCATAATCATCAGAAGCAATAAAAATGATTTAGTGTCTAAAACTAAATCAAAACAAACTACAGAAAATAGAAAACAGAATTAAATAGAAATAAGAGAGAAAGAGAAGCCACTTGGGCCAGCTTACCTGGCACAGACACCTGGCCCGGCACTGTGGCTGAGGCCTGGCCCAGCCCACCAGCGCCACCTCCCCGTGTCGTCTTCCTCCTTCTACCAGGAGGACAACCAGGTGCGTGGCGAGCGCCGACACTGCCCTGGCCACCTCCTGCTTCCCCGGGCCCTCCTGGTGACGCCACGACGACGCCCCGTGTTCCCTCGCTCCTCTCCCTCACTCGCTGCACCGTTCCCCTCTCTCCCTGCCCCGCCTCTCTCCCTCTCTCTCCCGAACCCGAGCGCAGCCGTAGCCACCGACGAGCACCGCCGTGGCCACAACCATTGCCTCGCCTCGTCGTTGCGCCCAGAGGCTCCGCCTCGACCCCCTCTTCCTCTCCGCCGAGCCACAAGACGCCGGACGCCCTGTGGAGCCGCCTTCGCCCTCGTCTTCCTCCTCGGGCAGCCGAGATCACCGTCGTTGTTTCGTCGTCACCAAGCCATCCCCGAGCCCACTAGCCTGCTCTGCGAGTTCACCGTGAGCACCGGAATCTTTCCCCTCTCTCCCCTACCTCGTTTGCATCGCGTAGCTATCGAATCCGCCGGAGCCGAGAGCTCTTCTCCGCCGGCCATGTCGCCGCCGTAGCCACCGTTGCCTAGAGCTGCAACCGAGCACGCGGCCGTGCTCAGTGCAACCCCAGGAGGTCGTAACACCCCTCTTTGCCTCCTGTCATGCTCCCTAACCCCGAAACCCAGTTCACCCGAACGCCGGCGCCGCCGCGAGCTCCATTCCGGTGAGCTCCGGCCACCCCAGCTCGAGTTGTTGCCACCATCGGATGCGCCTCACTGCCAGCGTCCCGTAGACGCAAACCACGCGCAAAACCGAGCCCCGTAGCGGATTTCCGGCAAGCTTCCGCCGTGGCTTGAGGTCGCCGCCGGCCAAACTCCGGCGGGCCGACGTGGCCACCTAGTTAGGGGCTAATCACCCTATGAGCCACTGCCATGTGGGCCCCTGCGCTTAATTTGGATTAGTATATTTTTCTGTTAAATTAGTGTTAATACCGTGGACCCCACATGCCAGTTTGACCTTGGCCAAGTCAGCTTTGACTGGTCCCACATGTCATCACCTAAACCAGCCTGGGACGCTGACGTATGGGTCCCACTGGTCAGGTTTGACCTGGTTGACCCAGTTGACTACTGACATCACAGTGATGTCATGCTGACGCATTAATTCGATTTCTGGATTTATTTTAATTCAGGAAATTTCAGAAAATACCCCAAACTTCTAAAAATCATATAAATTCAACCGTAGCTCCGAATGAGATAAATTATATATGAAAAATGATCAGAAAAATCCAATCTATCCATCTGTACCATTTTGATGCATGTTAGAACAACTTATGACTACTGACTAGGACAAATGAAATGAATGGCATTTAAATAACTACATGTGGAGTTTGAATTTGAGCCTAGGGTTCAAACCAACTTCATTTAACCTGCTGCTAGTTGCATTAGCTCAAACCACATCATATTGCCATGTCACATTCATGCATAATATTGTCGCATTGCATTGATTGTGTTCTTCCTTGTTTGCCAGTAATTGTCCCCTCTCAGTAGACGACGTACCGACGATGAGTTCGATGACACCGATGAAGAACTATATTATCTTCGGAAGTGACAGGCAAGCAAAACCCCCTTGTTCATTCCTATACAATCCCACTCTCTCGCTCTTGCTCTCTTTTACTGCATTAGGACAACAACGATTCAACTGTTACTTGCTGCGGTAGCTGAACCCTTTATCCTTTGCATGGCCTGTCATTGCCACAGTAAATAGATGAAACCCACTAGCATGAGTAGGAGTTGTTTGAGCCCTGTTGTGCCTACTCATTCATGCTTGTTTGTCATGCCTGCTATTGCTTAGAGTTGTGTCAGGTCTGATTCATCCGGGATGAATCAGAGGTGTGTGAACATGTCCTACTGTGTGTGAGCTAAGTGTGTGAACACGATTTGGTAAAGGTAGCGATGAGAGGTCATGTAGGAGTACATGGTGGGTTGTCTCATTGCAGCCGTCCTCAGGAACTGAGTTCTGTGTTTGTGATCCATGATTCAGCTACTACCACGCATTGGGCCCGAAACCAATGGACCCTCTTGGCTTCTTAATCACCCTTGTCCTCTGTCCAGGAGTTGCAAGTAGTTTCTGGTGTTTGTAGTATGCTGGAGGCCGTGGGCAGCGCTGACCGGAGGGGTGGGCTGTGATGCAGTAGGCACGTGGCCGGGTATACCGGGCGCCCGTTTGGTGTCTCGGAACCCTGTTCACATCATTTGGGGCTGTGAGCGAAACCCCGACCGGATCTCCTCATGGATGGAACCCGACTAGGCGATAAACCTGGACTAGAGACTTGAGTGTTTAGGTAGGCCGTGGCCGACACCCATGTTGGGCTTTCGCTTGAAGGTTGCCGAGTACATGTCGTGTAAACGGCGGTAAGTGGTGAGAGCGTGTGTGAAGAAGTACACCCCTGCAGGGTTAACATCATCTATTCGAATAGCCTTGTCCGCGGAAAAGGACTTCTGGGTTGCCTGTACAGTTCATAGACAAGTGAAAGTGGATACTCTAAAATACGCAAGATAAGCGTGAGTGCTATGGATGGCATTCTCGTAGGGAGACGGGAGCGGATCCATAGTGGTGTATTGGTTGGTGAATATGTGGACTCGTGTGCGCTACCTCAAAAGAGTTACTTGCAATAGTAGATCAGGATAGCCACTGAGTCAAAGCTGGCTTGCTGCAGTTAAACCCCACCATCCCCTTTGTTGATAATGATGCATATGTAGTTAGTTTTGATGTAAGTCTTGCTGGGTACATTTGTACTCACGTTTGCCTATTTTATGTTTTTGCAGAGAGACTTCAGTCTCACTAGTAGTTCCGCGTGGACTTCGATGTTTAGCTTGTTACCTCAGCTACGATCTTGTGCCCTCGGCAGGATATGGTAGATAGTCAGGCTTCTCAGCCTCTGCTTCCGCTTGTGTTTTGATCTCTATGCTCTGAATGTTGGGTCTTGAGACCCATGTTTGTAATATCTTGCTCCTCGGAGCCTATTGAATAAATACTTGAGTCGTAGAGTCATGTTGTGATGCCATGTTGTATTTGCACATATTGAGCATATTGTGTGTATGTTATTGAAATGCTTGGTATGTGTGGGATCTGACTATCTAGTTGTTTATCCTTAGTAGCCCCTCTTACCAGGAAATGTCTCCTAGTGTTTCCACCGAGCCATGGTAGCTTGCTACTGCTCTGGAACACTTAGGTTGGCCGGCATGTGTCCTTCTTCGTTCCTGTGTCTGTTCCTTCAGGGAAATGTCACGCGATGAATACCGGAGTCCTGTTAGCCCGCTATAGCCCGGTTCACCGGAGTCCTGCTAGCCCAGTGCTACAGCCTAGATTCACTCGCTGATGACCGACACGTTCGATGCTGGGTCATGGATGCCTGTCCCTGTAAGTTTGTGCCACTTTGGGTTTACGACTAGCCATGTCAACCCGGGCTCCTTATCATATGGACGCTAGCGACACTATCATATACGTGTGCCAAAAGGCGCAAACGGTCCCGGAAAAGGTAAGGCGACACCCGTGGGAATACCGTGCGTGAGGCCGCAAAGTGATATGAGGTGTTACATGCTAGATCGATGTGGCATCGAGTCGGGGTCCTGACAGCTTTGGTATCAGAGCTTGACTGCCTGTAGGATTACCAAGCCAAACTGGTCGAAGTTGTGTCTAGAAATTCTTTAGTTATATAAGGGAATTGATTGTGGGATGGAACGTAAGGCTCTTTTTACTCCTTATACCTTATGCCTTCTGATCTGAGTCACCTTATCTTTCCTACGGGGTTAAGGAACTAGGCTTTCTCTTCTTTCTATCAGGATCACGTGTTACTAATCCGTAGACTTATAGGATTGTTGGTTTCAAGCCTCAGTTAAGTTCCTACTACTTCCGTATGATAATTGTTGATCTCGAAACCTTGTTATTGTGCTTCTGAGTGGCGATGCCACCATTTTTGTAGCATGTCTCCAATATTTTTGAGCAATTACAGCCATTATGCTGTCCGAGTCATCCCAGGTTTCTATAATATTCCGATGCATTTGCAAATCCCTTCCTCCTGTTTTGATGTCTCTTTGGGCCAGTTTGACCACACTAATCAGTGAGTTGAGGTACTTTACTGCCTCGACATATATGTTGGAATTCTTATTATGACCCTAAGTGTCTTAGGGGATCATCTAGTAATTTAGCCATGTTTTGTGTTCCCCGTGTGATGAATCTGGCCATCATTCTCGAAAGCATCCCGTGATGTTATTAGTTAGTAGGTATTCCATTCCGGGGTTCTTGAACCCGAGATTCACCCTTCTTACCTCATGTTGATAGTGTTTGCTAGTTCCTTTAGGATATTAGTAACCTTTGCGATAGTCCTTGAGGTCCGTGGTATTTCCTTCTTCCAAATACTATGAACCACTTATGGCAGAAGTTTGTTGGATTAAAGGATCACAACGGGAGTGCTCTCGATGAGTTCTCCATGCTATATTCTGACTCTGCCAGTTCTACCTTTCTGCATGGGTTATCTGGAAGAAATGTTGAGCTTGTTCGACATACCAACCTATGCGTCCACAACTCAGAAAATCGTATGTTCTTTTGAGTTGTCCCTCTTTAGTTGTATCCTGACCTCCGTCTATCAAGTGATAGTCAGGACTAGTTGTGCATTCATGTTATCGATGCCTATTATCCTTGTGGTCCGTCAAGCCATTCTATTCTGGAATGACTAGGAGAAACAAACTCCAGAACCTGATCCATATCCAGGATTGGGTCAAAGAAGTTGTGCTCCGCAGATCAAATTGCTAATCCAGCTTTTGTTCTGCTCTACCTTGGAGTATTACCATCTTTTATATCGGGATTGTTATAGGAATTGCACACCATCCTATGAACTCTTGGTACAGTGATACTTCTTGCCATCATTGTTCATTCCTCGGTTCCTGTGTTATTGCAACCGGAATGCCAACAAATGAATCATGGTGTGTGAAATCAATACTGCTAGCAACTCTGTTGCTTGGTAGTTAAATGGACGATAACCTCATTCTTAGCGTGTTGATTATTAAATCGTCACCCTAAGACTGATTGTGCTACCTAGTCCCTATTTCTGGTGCACTCCTCGACCAATGAGTTAGGATTGTGTCAATCCCTCGCTTCTTTGATCATATCATCTTGCCCTAAAAAGCAAGATTGTTCTCGAGCTTAGTAGCTTATCGATGGTTCGTGATTTTCTGATTATCCTCTCGGAAGTATTACCAGGTTATCACCTGACCGCTATGTTGAGTTCGTGATCAAGTTGGTTTCCAATAAACCACTCCTTCCCAAGAATCCGTGTTGGATACCCCTGAGCTAGTTGGTTAAGCCAGACAACAACTTGGAGAGTTGGAGGATAAAAGCTTGCCTGGCTTAGTTCATTTTAAGGGATATCTTTTTGTGTGTGTTGAAGAAAGATGATATCTTCATCAATTGATCCTTGAGACCAGTTGTTGGAGCTATTGTCTTGCCAAAACTTTGATTTGAGTGTGGGCTATTCTCAAATCAAATCAGAACCAACAATGTTCATAATGTTGCCTTACTCATGGATTTTCCTCGAGCATACACCATTATATCTTTTGGGTCTGACCAATACTATCACCTTGTTCACATAGTTATGGATTTCCATCTCCATGGGAATCTGGATGAATTGTTGTTGAGCCCATCGACAACATCATTGTCTTCTCCATAATTTTGTTAAACATTGAGCTAGTGTTGGAAACTTTTGAAAGCATTTGTTCATGCTAGTTCATGAAGCATATGTTCGGATGTAAGAAGTGACTTCCTCTAGTTCATGTGCATTTGATGCAAGTTGCCGCCGTGGATTCGAGAAAGTCAATGTTGCTTCCTCTGGAATCATCCCAAGTCAGTCATGCATGTGCGAAGTATGCTATGGTTTGACAGGCTCGCTACCTCCATTCCACATGTATTCCCTAGTACACCAAGCCACTGATTGATTTGTTCAAGGAGAAGAAGTTTCTTCTTAAGAGCAAGACTTATGCAAGGACTTCGATATCCTCGATGATGGTTCCCCACCGGAACTCGGTAGTGTTTTATTGCAAGACTACCATGGGATCATGTTTGTCTGGGACAGCGTGCTCACATGTTTGTAGCAGAACCAGCTCATGTCTTGGAGCTTACTACCGTAGTTCATTCCCCGAGAATCTCACAACACCGTCTCGTCGATTTGTGTTGTAAACTTTCATTTTTCTTTCTAGACTTGAAGAGTCTGGAATATTCTGACACCAACCAGATCTGAATCTCAGGCAGATGTGATGGTTGGAACATTTCCCAAGAACTATAATATTGGTCTCGCGATAACCGGTAAAGTGGATGTCGTGGCCAACACACCTAGCCGGAAGACCTCCTGTTGTAGTATCTTGATTTGAGGAAGTTGGCCACCTCCCCATAAGGATTTCGTAGGGTTTTACTCCAATAAGTTACTCCTTATGGATTCTTGAGCTTCCGAAGTCCGACCTTTTACTTGATGTTCTAGTTACCAAACCATATCTATGGATGGGATACACTAGCACATCAAGGAGAACATTAGAAGCAGAGTGCTAAATGTCTCTCGGTCGATCATCCAGATTTTGGTTCCTTGGCCTCGCTAAGAGGAAATCTGAGAAGGTGTTATCTTCCTTTGCATATGCATCGTCCATCGGTATTCATCGTGGTAGTACGTTGTGTTGCCAGGATCCTTGACACGAATGTTGGTAAAACTATGATGAATATGGAAATGCTCAAGTTCTTGAGAGCACGCACAAGCGCTAGGTGTTATCATCGGCACTAACTGGGATTGCTCTCAGTTTCCTCGGTTATGCTATAACTTTTCAAACAGTGGACTCACTCTCTATTGTTGAGCTTCTCCCCAGCTACTAAAATCATTCCTTGTGTTGTCTTCAACAAGGTAGTCCACATCATCTATTCTAGTCCGGGTGTACCATTCCTTTGAACTCCTTCAAATGATCGATTGTGATTGCCTTAGGCTGGTATAAAGAGTTTCAATGATCTCTGAATCAAAAGTAATTCTTTTTGCCACTTAAGGGAATAGTTCCTCGCGTCACTTTTCCCAAGGTGCCCCGTTACGGAATCCTGGCAATTATTTCCTCGCCACCTTGACACCATCCACCATCTCTCTAAGCGTGGAATTGATGCCACCAAATCAAACCTCGTTGTTTGTTCTTCCATCCCTCTCAATGTGTTTTGGGTCTCAACTCGAGATGTTTCTACATCTCATTCCGTGAGTTGATCATGTTTTACTTGATCTTCATGAAGATCGAATCATGTAGAGCCTCCCTCTCTTTCCATTATCGTGTTGGATGGAGTTCTCAAAGCAAGATGTCAATATCATGATGATGTTCGAATCAACGTTCTTATGAGGTGCAACCTGGATCGTGAAGACCGTGATAGTTTGTGCCCCTTTGCCTTCTTACCTCACGTCTTGAATCTCGGGACGAGATTCTTGTTTAGTAGGGGTGAGTTGTCACAGCCCTAGATTAGCCCTGTTGTCTTTGCTTGATATTCATGTCATCATGTCTAAATTTAAATGAAATTTGAATTGAGGAATTTTCAAAGCCTCAGAAACCTTCTAAAAATGATCAACATTAAAATCTTCTCAAAGAAGTCCAAGAAAATGTTCCTCTTAGTCTCTGAAAATATTGCAAAGAGGTAAAACTCAAAACAATATTTTTGGTATCTCAGAGTTAATTATTTTGGGCCTTTGAATTAAATAAATAACTATTTGCATTGGATATATATTTGTTAATTAATTAATATATGTCCAATAATTCTGATCTTTGATGAAGGGCTTTGGAATAATCCAACTAGTCCCTACCATAATCATCAGAAGCAATAAAAATGATTTAGTGTCTAAAACTAAATCAAAACAAACTACAGAAAATAGAAAACAGAATTAAATAGAAATAAGAGAGAAAGAGAAGCCACTTGGGCCAGCTTACCTGGCACAGACACCTAGCCCGACACTGTGGATGAGGCCTGGCCCAGCCCACCACCGCCACCTCCCCGTGTCGTCTTCCTCCTTCTGCCAGGAGGACAACCAGGTGCGTGGCGAGCGCCGACACTGCCCTGGCCACCTCCTGCTTCCCCGGGCCCTCCTGGCGACGCCACGACGACGCCTCGTGTTCCCTCACTCCTCTCCCTCACTCGCTGCACCGTTCCCCTCTCTCCCTGCCCCGCCTCTCTCCCTCTCTCTCCCGAACCCGAGCGCAGCCGTCGCCACCGACGAGCACCGCCGTGGCCACAACCATTGCCTCGCCTCGTCGTTGCACCCAGAGGCTCCGCCTTGACCCCCTCTTCCTCTCCGCCGAGCCACAAGACGCCGGACGCCCTGTGGAGCCGCCTTCGCCCTCGTCTTCCTCCTCGGGCACCC
>NW_021303270.1:0-1198 GCF_002162155.2 Triticum dicoccoides
CACCTCCGCGTTCAACACACGTACGGGACGGGAGACGTCTCCTCCTTCTTGATCCAGCAAGGGGGAAGGAGAGGTTGAGGAAGATTGCTCCAACGGCAGCACGGCGGCGTGGTGTAGTTGGTGCAGCAGTACTCCGACAGGGCTTCGCCAAGCATATACGGAGGAGGAGAGGTGTTGGGGAGGGGAGGGGTTGCACCTTGGCTTGTGTTAAGCTCCCATGCGCCTCCCCACTATATATAGGGGTGGAGGGGCTGGTTTCTTGCCCTCCAAGTCCATTGGGGCGTTGGCCAAGGTGGGAGGAAAGAAATCCCATCATTTCCTTCCCCACCGATTGTTATCCCCCCTTTTTAGGGATCTTGATCTTATCCCTTCGGGATATGATCTTATTCCTTCTAAGGGGGGATCTTGGTGCGCCTTGACCAGGGGTGTGGGGCCTTTCCTCCACTACTCACGTTCATGTGGGTCCCCCCATGCAGGTGGGCCCCACTCCGGAACCTTCTAGAACCTTCCCGGTACAATACCGAAAAATCCCGAACATTTTCCGGTGGCCAAAATAGGACTTCCCATATATAAATCTTTACCTCCGGACCATTCCGGAACTCCTCGTGACGTCCGGGATCTCATCCGGGACTCCGAACAACATTCGGTAACCACATACAAACTTCCTTTATAACCCTAGCGTCATCGAACCTTAAGTGTGTAGACCCTACGGGTTCGGGAGACATGTAGACATGACCGAGACGTTCTCCGGTCAATAACCAACAGCGGGATCTGGATACCCATGTTGGCTCCCACATGCTTCTCGATGTTGTCATCGGATGAACCACGATGTCGATGATTCGATCAAACCCTGTATACAATTCCCTTTGTCAATCGGTACGTTACTTGCCCGAGACTCGATCGTCGGTATCCCAATACCTTGTTCAGTCTCGTTACCGGCAAGTCACTTTACTCGTACCGTAATGCATGATCTCGTGGCCAACACTTTGGTCACCTTGAGCTCATTATGATGATGCATTACCGAGTGGGCCCAGAGATACCTCTCCGTCATACGGAGTGACAAATCCCAGTCTCGATCCGTGTCAACCCAACAGCTACTTTCGGAGATACCTGTAATGCACCTTTATAGTCACCCAGTTACGTTGTGACGTTTGATACACCCAAGGCACTCCTACGGTATCCGGGAGTTACACGATCT
>NW_021303271.1:0-1171 GCF_002162155.2 Triticum dicoccoides
GAGTTACGAGTTTGGTCTTCAATTAAAACAATGTGGAATAGTTTCACAGCTCACGCCACCTGGAACACCACATCGTTATGGTGTGTCCGAACGTCGTAACCGCACTTTATTTGATATGGTGCGATCTATGATATCTCTTTACCACTATCGTTTTGGGGTTATGCATTAGAGACAGCTGCATTCACGTTTTAAAATAGGGCACCATCTAAATCCGTTGAGACGACACTGTATGAACTATGGTTTAGCAGTAAACCTAACCTGTTGTTTCTTAAAGTTTGGGGCTGCGATGCTTATGTGAAAAAGCTTCAACCTGATAAGCTCGAACCCAAATCGGAGAAATGTGTCTTCATAGGATACCCAAAGGAAACTGTTGGGTACACCTTCTATCACAGATCCGAAGGCAAAACATTCGTTGCTAAGAATGGATCATTTCTAGAGAAGGAGTTTCTCTCGAAAGAAGTGAATGGAAGGAAAGTAGAACTTGACGAGGTAACTGTACCTGCTCCCTTACTGGGAAGTAGTCCATCACAGAAAACTGTTTCAGTGACACCTACACCAGTTAGTGAGGAAGCCAATGATAATGATCATGAAACTTCAGATCAAGATACTACTGAACCGCGTAGATCAACCAGAGTAAGATCCGCACCAGAGTGGTACGGTAATCCTGTTCTGGAGGTCATGCTACTAGATCATGATGAACCTACGAACTATGAAGAAGCGATGGTGAGCCCGGATTCCATGAAATGGCTTGAGGCCATGAAATCTGAGATATGATCCATGTATGAGAACAAAGTGTAGACTTTGATTGACTTGCCCGATGATCGGTGAATCATTAAGAATAAATGGATCTTCAAGAGGAAGACGGACGTTGATAGTAGTGTTACTATCTACAAAGCTAGACTTGTCGAAAAAGGTTTTTGACAAAGTTCAAGGTGTTGAATACGATGAGATTTTCTTACTCGTATCGATGCTTAAAAGTCTGTCCGAATCATGTTAGCAATTGCCGCATTTTATGATTATGAAATTTGGCAGATGGATGTCAAAACTGCATTCCTGAATGGATTTCTGGAAGAAGAGTTGTATATGATGCAACCGGAAGGTTTTGTCGATCCAAAGGGAGCTAACAAAGTGTGCAAGCTCCAGCGATCCATTTATGGACTGGTGCAAGAAT
>NW_021303272.1:0-1464 GCF_002162155.2 Triticum dicoccoides
ATCTTAACGACAAGTCGAGCTTTCTTAATGGTGACATTTACCATCATTGTCCGTCTTCCTTTTGAAATCCATCTGTACTCATTAGCCTTACGACCATCGAGCCGTTCTGCCAAAGTCTACACTTTGTTTTCATACATGGATCCTCTCTCGGATTTTATGGCCTCAAGCCATTTATCGGAATCCGGGCCCACCATCGCTTCTCCATAGCTCGTAGGTTCATTGTTGTCTAGCAACATGACCTTCAAGACAGGATTACGTACCACTCTGAAGTAGTACGCATCCTTGTCATCCTACGAGGTTTGGGAGTGACTTGATCCGAAGTTTCATGATCAATATCATAAGCTTCCACTTCAATTTGTGTAGGTGCCACAGGAACAACTCTCTGTGCCCTGTCACACACTAGTTGAAGAGACGGTTCAATAACCTCATCAAGTCTCCACCATCCTCCCACTCAATTATTTCGAGAGAAACTTTTCCTCGAGAAAGGACCCGATTCTAGAAACAATCCATATTGCTTTCGGATCTGAATTAGGAGGTATACCCAACTATTTTGGGTTTCCTATGAAGATGCATTTTATCCGCTTTGGGTTCGAGCTTATCAACCTGAAACTTTTTCATATAAGCGTCGCAGCCCCAAACTTTTAAGAAACGATAACTTAGGTTTCTCTAAACCATAATTCATACGGTGTCATCTCATCGGAATTACGTGGTGCCCTATTTAAAGTGAATGTGGTTGTCTCTAATGCCTAACCCATGAAGGATAGTGGTAATTCGATAAGAGACATCATGGTACGCACCATATCCAATAGGGTGCAACTATGATGTTCGGACACACCATCACATTATGATGTTCCAGGCGGTATTAATTGTGAAACAATTTCCACAATGTCTTAATTGTGTGCAAAAACTCGTAACTCAGATATTCATCTCTATGATCATATCATAGACATTTTATCCTCTTGTCACAATGATCTGCTACTTCACTCTGAAATTACTTGAACCATTCAATAATTCAGACTTGTGTTTCATCAAGTAAATATACTCAACATTTACTCGAATCATCTGTGAAGTAAGAACATAATGATATTCACTACATGCCTCAGCACTCATTCGACTGCACACATCAAAATGTGTTACTTCCAACAAGTTGCTATCTTGTTCCATCTTACTGAAAATGAGGCTTTTCAGTCATCTTGCCCATGTGGTATGATTTGCATATCTCAAGTGATTCAAAATCAAGTGAGTCCGAACGATCCATTTGCATGGAGTTTCTTCATGCATATACACCAATAGACATGGTTCGCATGTCTCAAACTTTTCAAAAACGAGTGAGTCTAAAGATCCATCAACATGGAGCTTCTTCATGCGTTTTATACCATTATGACTTACATGGCAGTGCCACAAGTAAGTGGTACTATCATTACTATCTTATATCTTTTGGCATGAAAATGTGTATCACTACGA
>NW_021303273.1:0-754 GCF_002162155.2 Triticum dicoccoides
GGCCACGGTTTAGGTGGAGAAAACGTGAGGGAACTCAGAGTTTTAACCTAGAGCTATTCTTGGAGAGTTCTTGGATGCACGTTTGCATCTTCTGTAATCGATCGACATCGTTGCAATAAAGTGATCTTTGGCGGTGTCATCTCTGGGCTTCTCTAATCTCGGTGAAATTTTCGTGTTAGATTTCTCTAATACTTTGCTGCAGGTTTTTTCACGAGATCGAGGGAAGTTTGTGGTGCGATTAATCTATCTTTCTTGCTAATTCTCGAAATTAGATCTAGATTGATTTTCGCAGTCTTCTGTCAGCTGTTACTGTCCTGATCATAACTTTTGATTGGTAACTCCGATTAAGCTGATTCTTGTTGCGTTGATTAGATAATTTCCGTAGCTTTAATTGGAGTATTCATACGCATTTTTTGGTTCAGCAGATCTTGATATACAACTGTTTTACCATCACGAACAGATTAGAGTTTCAGGGTTTGAAATTTGGGAAAAGTTGTAATTTGCTTCCGCGCAATCATTCACCCCCCCTCTAATTGCCTATCTCGATCCCTCAAGAGGTTTATACGAAATGCGCTACTACTACCTTCAGTAGCTGTAGCGGTTTATACGAAATGCGCTACTACTACTGCCAGTTTTCCTTTTTCTTTTCCTTTATTTTCTCCCACTTTTATTTCCCGAGAGCAGTGAACGAAGGGAGGGCGATATATATTGCATCATTTAACGGTTAAATATGTATGCAAAATAGGAACATATA
>NW_021303274.1:0-5581 GCF_002162155.2 Triticum dicoccoides
AGGAGCGAGATATTACAAACATGGGTCTCATGACCCAACATTCAGAGCATACAAATCAAAGCACAAGCGGAAGCTATCATGTCTGAGTACAGACATCTATAAATGAAAAAGGCTGAGAAGCCTGACTATCTACCAAATCCTACCGAGGGCACAAGATCGTAGCTGAGGTAACAAGCTAAACGTCGAAGTCCACGTGGAACTACTAGTGAGACTGAAGTCTCTCTGCAAAAACATAAAATAGGCAAACGTGAGTACAAATGTACCCAGCAAGACTTACATCAGAACTAACTACATATGCATCATTATCAACAAGGGGATGGTGGGGTTTAACTGCAGCAAGCCAGCTTTGACTCGGTGGCTATCCTAAACTACGACTGCAAGCAACTCTTTTGAGGTGGCGCACACGAGTCCACATATTCACCATATCAATACACCACTATGGATCCACTCCCGTCTCCCTACGAGAGCGCCATCCATAACACTCATGCTTATCTTGCGTATTTTAGAGTATCCACTTTCACTTGTCTATGAACTGATATAAGCAACCCAGAAGTCCTTTACCACGGACACGGCTATTCGAATAGATGATGTTAACCCTGCAGGGGTGTACTTCTTCATACATGTTTCCACCACTTAGCGTCTGCACACGACATGTGCTCGGCAGACTTCAAGCGAAAGCCGACGTGGGTGTAGACCACGACCTACCTAAACACTCAAGTCTCTAGTCCAGGTTTATCGCCTATTCGGGTTCCATCCATGAGGAGATCCGGCCGGAGTTTCGCTCACAGCCCCAAACGATGTGAACAGGGTTCCGTGACACCAAACGGGCGCCCGGTATACCCGGCCACGTGCCTACCGCATCACAGCCCACCCCTACGGTCAGCGCTGTCCACGGCCTCCAGCATACTACAAACACCAGAAACTACTTGCAACTCCTGGACAGAGGACAAGGGTGAATAAGAAGTCGAGCGGGGTCATATTTCAGGGCCCAATGTATGGTAGTAGCTGAATCATGGATCACAAACACAGAACTCAGTTCCTGAGGACGGCTTCAATGAGACAACCCACCATGTACTCCTACATGGCCTCTCACCGATACCTTTTACCAAATTGTGTTCACACACTTAGCTCACACATAGTAGGACATGTTCACACACCTCTGATTCATCCCCGATGAATCAGACCTGACTCAACTCTAAGCAGTAGCAGGCATGACAAACAAACATGAATGAGTAGGCACAACAGGGCTCAAACAACTCCTACTCATACTAGTGGGTTTCATCTATTTACTGTGGAATGACAGGTCATGCAAAGGATAAAGGGGTTCAGCTACCGCAGCAAGTAACAGATGAATCGTTGTTGTCCTAATGCAGTAAAAGAGAGCAGGAGCGAGAGAGTGGGATTGTATCGGAATGAACAAGGGGGTTTTGCTTGCCTGGCACTTTTGAAGATAACATTGAGTCTTCATCAGTGTCAACGATCACATCGTCGGTACAACGTCTACCGAGGGAGAACAACACCGGCAAACACAGAAGAAACACGATCAATGCAATGCACAATATGATGCATGCTTATGACATGGCAATATGCATGTGTTTTGAGCTAATGCAACTAGCAACAGATTAAATGGGGTTGGTTTGAATACAAGATTCAAATTCAAACTCCATATGTGATTATTCAAATGTCATTTAATTGATTTGTGCTATACAACAGCTATAAGTTGTTCTAACATACATGAAAATGGTACATATGGATTCCTTGAATTTTTCTGATAATTTTTCATATATAAATTATTTAATTTGGGGTTACGGTTGAATTTCTATGATTTATTGAAGTTTAGGGCATTTTCTGAAATTTCCTGAAATAATAATAAATCCAGAAATGATTTATGGCGTCAGCACCACGTCACGGTCACGTCAGCAGAGTCAACTGGGCGCCCCAGGTCAAACCTGACCAGTGGGGTCCACTGGTCAGTGACTCAGGAACTAATCCCGGTCAAACCCAGTGCTGACTGGGGTTTGACCAGGGGTGGGGCCTACTGTCAGTGGCTGTAGGTGGTTTAGTTAGTTGGCTTAGCTCCTAATGACGGAGCCACGTCAGCTCCCGCCGGAGTTTCGCCGGCGACGACCACGGAGCACGGCGGGGGCACGCCGGACTTGCGCTAGGGCATCGGATTCGCGCGCTGAGGGCACCGGGGCGTAGCCCGGGCTCTCCCGCATCTGATGGGGTAGGTGGGAGGCTGCGGGGACGCCTGGGCTCGTCGGAACGGAGCTCGCGGCAGCGCCGGAGTTTGGGTGGTAACGGGCGCGAGGCCCTGGTGGGGTTTTGGACAAGCTGAGCTGCGCATGGGCTTCCTGTGAGCCCCACGAGCTCAAAGCCGTGCTCGGACGCGACCGAAACAAGCCATGGCCGCGACGGCAACATGGCCGGCGGCAGCGAGCTCCGGTTGCGGTGAGACGGCGGGTGCAGCATAGGGGCGAGCGAATGGAGAGAGGGGAAACACGACGGGGCTCACCGCGATGACGACGGAACGCTCGGCGAGGTCGGGGAGGGTCCGGAGCCGACGAATTTGACGGTGATGGCCGGCGGGTCCGAGGTAGAAGACGAGCCCGGTGAGGTCGTTCGGGGGCTTCTGGAGGGGCGTGGCTCGGTGAGGTGGGTCGAGGACGGAGTGGCGGAGCTCCTGAGCTCAGCGGGAGGGCGAGGGGTGGCCGGTGGCTGCGGCAATCGGCGTCGGCGGCGATGGTGGCGTGTCGGTGGTGCTGCGGGAGAGAGCAGAGAAGGGGGGGAGGAGTACAGAGGGAGTGAGAAGGGCCAGGGGCTGCGTGGCGTCGCGGACGGAGTCCAGGGCGACGAGGGGAAGGCGGCAAGCAGGAGGTGGCCGGGGCATCGCCAGCGCTCGCCACCGAGCTGCTTCGGTGCGAGGGGAGGAAGACGACAGGAAAAGGGTGGGCTGGGCCGCGCTGGAGGAGCTGGGCCAGGTAAGTGGGCTGAGGTGAGCGCCAGGTAGTCCTCTGCTCTTTCTATTTCTGTTTTTATTTATCTATTTTGTTCTGTGTTGTTTTAGTTTAGTAAAATACTAAACCATTTTATAAAATCCTGAAAATAGTTATGTGGCTAGAGCTAAAATATACCAAACCACATAAAAATGTTCCAGTATTATTGGACATATATTATTTATATATCAAATATATATCCAATGCAAATAGTTATTGAATTAATTCAAAGGCCCCAAAATAAATGTTTCAGTCACTCCAAAAATATTGGTTTGCATTTTATTCTTGCCAATGTTTTTCAAAGTTGAAAAGGAACATTTCCTTGGAAGCATTTGAAGCAATTTTTAATGTTGATCATCATTTTTAGAAGGTTTCTGAGGCTTAGAAAATCCCTCAATTCAAATTTCATTTGAATTAAAACATGATGCTCACATGAGGTCTGGCCTAGTGCATAACAGGACCAGGGATGTGACAACTCACCCCCACTAACAAAAATCTCGTCCCGAGATTCAAGCGTAGGGTAAGGTGAAGGGGGAGCACAAACTAGCACAATCTTCACGATCCAGGTTGCACTTCATAAGAACCTTGATTCGATCACCATCTTTGTCTCGAAGTCTTCCTCTGAGAACTCCAACTACCATGTCAGCGAGAGGAAAGGGAAGACCCTAAAAGAATCGTTCTTCTCGAAGGTCGAACAACTCAGGATTAACTCTCGAAATGAGACATAGCAACATCTCTCGGGCTGAGAGACGAAGCACACATCCATAGCAATGGAGTGAAGCAGATGACAAAGGTTCACTAGGTAGACAACAAATCCAGACTTAAGAATGTGGTGATCGGTTGTCAACGTAGCGAGGAGTTGAATTGCCATGATACCATAACGATGCACCTTAGGGAAGGTGACTCGTAGAAATATCCCCTTAAGTGGCAAAAAGAATTACCTTTGATTCAAAGATCATTGAAACTCTTTATACCAGCTTAAGGCAATTCTCGAGCGATCGTTTGGAGGGGGGTCGGTAGAATGGCATACTCGGACTTGGATGATGTGGATTACCTTGTTGAAGACAACGTAATGGATGAATTTGCTTACCACCGGAAATGGAAGAGACTCATGGTAGAATGGCACATTGGCGGTGCAAGCTGGGAACAAAACGCAAATGCTGGGAATGATTCTGGTAACTGGGGGAAGAACCCAACAATAGAGAGTGAATTCACTGTTCGAAAGGGTCATATCATTGTCGAGGAAGCTGAGAGGAATCCGAGTTAGTGCCGATGACAACACATAGCGCTTGTGCGTGCTCTCAAGAACTTGAGCATTTCCATATTCATCAGGGTTTTACCAATATCCGTGTCAAGGATCCGGGCAACACAACTTGCTACCACGATGAATGATGATGGATGATGCAGATGCAAAGGAAGATAACACTTTCTTAGATTTCACCCTTGGCGGGGCCAAGGAAATAAAATCTGGATGATCGACCGAGAGACATTTAGCACTCCGCTTCTAATGTTCTCCTTGATGTGATAGTGTATCCCATTCATTGAAATGGTTTGGTATCTAGAACATCAAGTAAAAAGGTCGGACTTCGGGAGCACAAAAATCCCTAAGGAACAACTACTAGAATAAGTTCTACAAGATCCTTATGGGGAGGTGGCCAACTTCCTCAATCAAGATATTATAATAACAGGTCTTCCGGCTGGGTGTGTTGGCCACGACATCCACTTTACCGGTTTCCGAGGGACCGATATTATAGTTTTTGGGAAATGTTCCAAACCATCATATCTGCCTGAGATTCAGATCTGGTTGGTGTCAGGATATTCCAGACTCATCGAGTCTAGGAAGAAAAACGAAAGTTTGCAACCCAAATCGACGAGATGACGTTGCGAGATTCTCGGGAATGAGCTACGATAGCAAGCTCCAAAACATGAGCTGGTTCTGCTACAAACATGTGAACACACTGTCCCAGACAAACATGACCACGTGGTAGTCTTATAATAAAACACTACCGAGTTCAGGTGGGGAACCATCAACGAGGATATCAAAATCCTTGCATAAGGCATGCTCTTAAGAAGGAACTTCTTCTCCTTGAACAAATCAATCAGTGGCTTGGTGTGCTCGGAACACATATGGAATGAAGGTTGCAAGTCTCCAGACCACAGAATACTTCACACGTATGCATGACTGACTTGGGATGATTCTAGAGGAAGCAAAACTAACTTTCTCAAATCCACGGCGGCAACTTTCACCAAATGCACGTGTATAAGAGGAAGTCACTCCTTTCATCAAACAAATACTTCATGAGCTAGCATGAAGATAATGCTTTCAAAAGTTTCCAACACTAACTTATTGTCCAACAAGATCTTGGAGAAGATAAAATGATGTTGATGGGCTCAACAACAAATCATCGAGATTTCCATGAAGATGGAATTCCACGACTTGGTGAACAAGGTGATAGCATTGGTTAGACCAAAGATGTAGTGGTGTATGCTCGAGGGATCAACCACGAGTAAGACAACATTACGAATATCGTTGGTTCGGATTTGATTTGAGAATAGCCCATACTCAAATCAAAGTTTTGGCAAGA
>NW_021303274.1:8395-35065 GCF_002162155.2 Triticum dicoccoides
CAAAAACATAAAATAGGCAAACGTGAGTACAAATGTACCCAGCAAGACTTACATCAGAACTAACTACATATGCATCATTATCAACAAGGGGATGGTGGGGTTTAACTGCAGCAAGCCAGCTTTGACTCGGTGGCTATCCTAAACTACGACTGCAAGCAACTCTTTTGAGGTGGCGCACACGAGTCCACATATTCACCATATCAATACACCACTATGGATCCACTCCCGTCTCCCTACGAGAGCGCCATCCATAGCACTCACGCTTATCTTGCGTATTTTAGAGTATCCACTTTCACTTGTCTATGAACTGATATAAGCAACCCAGAAGTCCTTTACCGCGGACATGGCTATTCGAATAGATGATGTTAACCCTGCAGGGGTGTACTTCTTCATACATGTTTCCACCACTTAGCGTCTGCACACGACATGTGCTCGGCAGACTTCAAGCGAAAGCCGACGTGGGTGTAGACCACGACCTACCTAAACACTCAAGTCTCTAGTCCAGGTTTATCGCCTATTCGGGTTCCATCGATGAGGAGATCCGGCCGGAGTTTCGCTCACAGCCCCAAACGATGTGAACAGGGTTCCGTGACACCAAACGGGCGCCCGGTATACCCGGCCACGTGCCTACCGCATCACAGCCCACCCCTACGGTCAGCGCTGTCCACGGCCTCCAGCATACTACAAACACCAAAAACTACTTGCAACTCCTGGACAGAGGACAAGGGTGAATAAGAAGTCGAGCGGGGTCATATTTCAGGGCCCAATGTATGGTAGTAGCTGAATCATGGATCACAAACACAGAACTCAGTTCCTGAGGACGGCTTCAATGAGACAACCCACCATGTACTCCTACATGGCCTCTCACCGATACCTTTTACCAAATCGTGTTCACACACTTAGCTCACACATAGTAGGACATGTTCACACACCTCTGATTCATCCCCGATGAATCAGACCGGACTCAACTCTAAGCAGTAGCAGGCATGACAAACAAACATGAATTAGTAGGCACAACAGGGCTCAAACAACTCCTACTCATACTAGTGGGTTTCATCTATTTACTGTGGAATGACAGGTCATGCAAAGGATAAAGGGGTTCAGCTACCGCAACAAGTAATAGATGAATCGTTGTTGTCCTAATGCAGTAAAAGAGAGCAGGAGCGAGAGAGTGGGATTGTATCGGAATGAACAAGGGGGTTTTGCTTGCCTGGCACTTTTGAAGATAACATTGAGTCTTCATCAGTGTCAACAATCACATCGTCGGTACAACGTCTACCGAGGGAGAACAACACCGGCAAACACAGAAGAAACACGATCAATGCAATGCACAATATGATGCATGCTTATGACATGGCAATATGAATGTGTTTTGAGCTAATGCAACTAGCAACAGATTAAATGGGGTTGGTTTGAATACAAGATTCAAATTCAAACTCCATATGTGATTATTCAAATGTCATTTAATTGATTTGTGCTATACAGCAGCTATAAGTTGTTCTAACATGCATGAAAATGGTACATATGGATTCCTTGAATTTTTCTGATAATTTTTCATATATAAATTATTTAATTTGGGGTTACGGTTGAATTTCTATGATTTATTGAAGTTTAGGGCATTTTCTGAAATTTCCTGAAATAATAATAAATCCAGAAATGATTTATGGCGTCAGCACCACGTCACGGTGACGTCAGCAGAGTCAACTGGGCGCCCCAGGTCAAACCTGACCAGTGGGGTCCACTGGTCAGTGACTCAGGAACTAATCCCGGTCAAACCCAGTGCTGACTGGGGTTTGACCAGGGGTGGGGCCTACTGTCAGTGGCTGTAGGTGGTTTCGTTAGTTGGATTAGCTCCTAATGACGGAGCCACGTCAGCTCCCGCCGGAGTTTCGCTGGCGACGACCACGGAGCACGGCGGGGGCACGCCGGACTTGCGCTAGGGCATCGGATTCGCGCGCTGAGGGCACCGGGGCGTAGCCCGGGCTCTCCCGCATCTGATGGGGTAGGTGGGAGGCTGCGGGGACGCCTGGGCTCGTCGGAACGGAGCTCGCGGCAGCGCCGGAGTTTGGGTGGTAACGGGCGCGAGGCCCTGGTGGGGTTTTGGACAAGCTGAGCTGCGCATGGGCTTCCTGTGAGCCCCACGAGCTCAAAGCCGTGCTCGGACGCGACCGAAACAAGCCATGGCCGCGACGGCAACATGGCCGGCGGCAGCGAGCTCCGGTTGCGGTGAGACGGCGGGTGCAGCATAGGGGCGAGCGAATGGAGAGAGGGGAAACACGACGGGGCTCACTGCGATGACGACGGAACGCTCGGCGAGGTCGGGGAGGGTCCGGAGCCGACGAATTTGACGGTGATGGCCGGCGGGTCCGAGGTAGAAGACGAGCCCGGTGAGGTCGTTCGGGGGCTTCTGGAGGGGCGTGGCTCGGTGAGGTGGGTCGAGGACGGAGTGGCGGAGCTCCTGAGCTCAGCGGGAGGGCGAGGGGTGGCCGGTGGCTGCGGCAATCGGCGTCGGCGGCGATGGTGGTGTGTCGGTGGTGCTGCGGGAGAGAGCAGAGAAGGGGGGGAGGAGTACAGAGGGAGTGAGAAGGGCCAGGGGCTGCGTGGCGTCACGGACGGAGTCCAGGGCGACGAGGGGAAGGCGGCAAGCAGGAGGTGGCCGGGGCATCGCCAGCGCTCGCCACCGAGCTGCTTCGGTGCGAGGGGAGGAAGACGACAGGAAAAGGGTGGGCTGGGCCGCGCTGGAGGAGCTGGGCCAGGTAAGTGGGCTGAGGTGAGCGCCAGGTAGTCCTCTGCTCTTTCTATTTTTGTTTTTATTTATCTATTTTGTTCTGTGTTGTTTTAGTTTAGTAAAATACTAAACCATTTTATAAAATCCTGAAAATAGTTATGTGGCTAGAGCTAAAATATACCAAACCACATAAAAATGTTCCAGTATTATTGGACATATATTATTTATATATCAAATATATATCCAATGCAAATAGTTATTGAATTAATTCAAAGGCCCCAAAATAAATGTTTCAGTCACTCCAAAAATATTGGTTTGCATTTTATTCTTGCCAATATTTTTCAAAGCTGAAAAGGAACATTTCCTTGGAAGCATTTGAAGCAATTTTTAATGTTGATCATCATTTTTAGAAGGTTTCTGAGGCTTAGAAAATCCCTCAATTCAAATTTCATTTGAATTAAAACATGATGCTCACATGAGGTCTGGCCTAGTGCATAACAGGACCACGGATGTGACAACTCACCCCCACTAACAAAAATCTCGTCCCGAGATTCAAGCGTAGGGTAAGGTGAAGGGGGAGCACAAACTAGCACAATCTTCACGATCCAGGTTGCACTTCATAAGAACCTTGATTCGATCACCATCTTTGTCTCGAAGTCTTCCTCTGAGAACTCCAACTACCATGTCAGCGAGAGGAAAGGGAAGACCCTAAAAGAATCGTTCTTCTCGAAGGTCGAACAACTCAGGATTAACTCTCGAAATGAGACATAGCAACATCTCTCGGGCTGAGAGACGAAGCACACATCCATAGCAATGGAGTGAAGCAGATGACAAAGGTTCACTAGGTAGACAACAAATCCAGACTTAAGAATGTGGTGATCGGTTGTCAACGTAGCGAGGAGTTGAATTGCCATGATACCATAACGATGCACCTTAGGGAAGGTGACTCGTAGAAATATCCCCTTAAGTGGCAAAAAGAATTACCTTTGATTCAAAGATCATTGAAACTCTTTATACCAGCTTAAGGCAATTCTCGAGCGATCGTTTGGAGGGGGGTCGGTAGAATGGCATACTCGGACTTGGATGATGTGGATTACCTTGTTGAAGACAACGTAATGGATGAATTTGCTTACCACCGGAAATGGAAGAGACTCATGGTAGAATGGCACATTGGCGGTGCAAGCTGGGAACAAAACGCAAATGCTGGGAATGATTCTGGTAACTGGGGGAAGAACCCAACAATAGAGAGTGAATTCACTGTTTGAAAGGGTCATAGCATTGTCGAGGAAGCTGAGAGGAATCCGAGTTAGTGCTGATGACAACACGTAGCGCTTGTGCGTGCTCTCAAGAACTTGAGCATTTCCATATTCATCAGGGTTTTACCAATATCCGTGTCAAGGATCCTGGCAACACAACTTGCTACCACGATGAATGATGATGGATGATGCAGATGCAAAGGAAGATAACACTTTCTTAGATTTCACCCTTGGCGGGGCCAAGGAAATAAAATCTGGATGATCGACCGAGAGACATTTAGCACTCCGCTTCTAATGTTCTCCTTGATGTGCTAGTGTATCCCATTCATTGAAATGGTTTGGTATCTAGAACATCAAGTAAAAAGGTCGGACTTCGGGAGCACAAAAATCCCTAAGGAACAACTACTAGAATAAGTTCTACGAGATCCTTATGGGGAGGTGGCCAACTTCCTCAATCAAGATATTATAATAACAGGTCTTCCGGCTGGGTGTGTTGGCCACGACATCCACTTTACCGGTTTCCGAGGGACCGATATTATAGTTTTTGGGAAATGTTCCAAACCATCATATCTGCCTGAGATTCAGATCTGGTTGATGTCAGGATATTCCAGACTCATCGAGTCTAGGAAGAAAAACGAAAGTTTGCAACACAAATCGACGAGATGACGTTGCGAGATTCTCGGGAATGAGCTACGATAGCAAGCTCCAAAACATGAGCTGGTTCTGCTACAAACATGTGAACACGCTGTCCCAGACAAACATGACCACGTGGTAGTCTTATAATAAAACACTACCGAGTTCAGGTGGGGAACCATCAACGAGGATATCAAAATCCTTGCATAAGGCATGCTCTTAAGAAGGAACTTCTTCTCCTTGAACAAATCAATCAGTGGCTTGGTGTGCTCGGAACACATATGGAATGAAGGTTGCAAGTCTCCAGACCACAGAATACTTCGCACGTATGCATGACTGACTTGGGATGATTCCAGAGGAAGCAAAACTAACTTTCTCAAATCCACGGCGGCAACTTTCACCAAATGCACGTGTATAAGAGGAAGTCACTCCTTTCATCAAACAAATACTTCATGAGCTAGCATGAAGATAATGCTTTCAAAAGTTTCCAACACTAACTTATTGTCCAACAAGATCTTGGAGAAGATAAAATGATGTTGATGGGCTCAACAACAAATCATCGAGATTTCCATGAAGATGGAATTCCACGACTTGGTGAACAAGGTGATAGCATTGGTTAGACCAAAGATGTAGTGGTGTATGCTCGAGGGATTAACCACGAGTAAGACAACATTACGAATATCGTTGGTTCGGATTTGATTTGAGAATAGCCCATACTCAAATCAAAGTTTTGGCAAGATAATAGCTCCAGCAACTGGTCTCAAGGATCAATTGATGAAGATACCATCTTTCTTCAACACACACTACACAAGAATATCCCTTTGGAACGAACTAAGTCAGACAAGCTTTTATCTTCCAACTCTCCAAGTTGTTGTCTAGCTTAACCAACTAGCTCAGGGATATCTAACACCGATTCTTGGAAAAAAAAGTGGTTTATTGGAAAACCAACTTGATCACGAGCTCAACATAACAGTCAGGTGACAACCTGGTGATACTTTCGAGAAGATATTCGGAAAATCACGAACCACCGATATGTTACTAAGCTCGAGAACAATCTTCCTTTTCAGGGCAAGACGATATGATCAAATGAGCGAGGACTTGACAAAATCCTAACTCATCAATCGAAATGTGCACCAGGAAGATGGACAAGGTAGCACGATCAATCTTAGAATGATGATTCAAGAACCAACACGTTAAGAATGAGGTTATTGTCCATTTAACTACCAAGCAACAAGGTTGCTAGGAGTATTGATTTCACACATCACAATTCATTTGTCGGTATTCCGGTTGCATCAACACGAGGACCGAGGAATGACAATGATGGCAAGAAGTATCACTGTACCAAGAGTTCATAGGATGGTGTGCAATTCCTATAACAATCCCGATATAAAGATGGTAATACTCCAAGGTAGAACAGAGCAAAAGCTAGATTGGCATTTTGATCTGCGGAGCACAACTTCTTTGACCCAATCCTGGATATGGAAGAGGTACTGGAGTTTGTTTCTCCTGGTCATTCTACGATAAATGGCTTGACGGACCACAAGAGTAATAGGCATCGATAAACGAACGCACGCATACTCTTGACTATCAATTGATAGACGAAGGTCAGTAGACAACTAAAGAGGGACAACTCAAAGGAACATATAACTTTTCTAGTTGTGGAGGCATGGATTAGCATGTCGAACGATTTCAACATAATTCTTCCGGATAACCCATGCAGAAAGGTTGAGCTGGCAGAGTCACAATATAGCATGGAGAACTCATCGAGAGCTCTCTTGTTGTCATCTTTTGGTTCAGAAGAACTCCTGCCAAGAATGGTTCATGGTAATTGGAAGAAGGATGTACCATGAACCTCAAGGACTATCGCAAAGGTTACTAATAACCTAAGGGAACTAGCAAACACTATCAACATGAAGTAAGTAGAGTGAATCTCGGGTTCAAGAACCCAGGAATAGAATACCTACTACTAAGTAGCATCATGGAATGCTTTCGAGAATAAAGGCCAGAAGCATCACACTGGGAACACAAAACGTTGCTAGATTACTAGGTGACTCCCTAAAACACCTAGGGTCATAATAATAGCTCCAACATATATGTCAAGGCAATAGAATACCTCAACTCAACAATAAGTGTGATTGAGCTGGCATAAAGGAACATCGAAACCAGAGGGAAAGGATTTTGCAAATGCATCAGACTATTTAGAAACCTGGGATGACTCGGACAGCATAACGGCTATAAATGCTCAAAAAGATTTGAGACATTCACAAAAATGGTGGCATAACCACTCAGAAGCACAATATCAAGGTTTCGAGATCGTCAGTAACATACAGAAGTAGTAGGAACTGAACAGAGGCTTAAGTCCAACAATTCTATAAGTCTACGGATTAGTAACACATGATCCTGATAGAAAGAAGAGATAGCCTAGTTCTTAATCCCCGTAGGAAAGATAAGATGATGACTCAGATCAGAAGGGCATAAGGTATAAGGAGTAAAAGAGCCTTACGTTCCATCCCACAATCAATTCCCTTATATAACTAAAGAATTTCTAGACTCAACTTCGACCAGTTTGGCTTGGTAATCCTACAGGCAGTCAAGCTCTGATACCAATGCTGTCAGGACCCCGACTCAATGCCACATCGATCTAGCATGTAACACCTCATATCACTTTGCGGCCTCACGCACGGTATTCCCACGGGTGTCACCTTACCTTTGCCCGGGACCGTTTGCGCCTTTTGGCACACGTATATGATAGTGTCGCTAGCATCCATATGATAAGGAGCCCGGGCTGACATGGCTAGTCGTAAACCCAAAGTGGCACAGACTTACAGGGACAGGCATCCATGACCCAGCATCGAACGTGTCAGTCATCAGCGAGTGAATCCAGGCTGTAGCACTGGGCTAGCAGGACTCCGGTGAACCGGGCTGTAGCGGGCTAACAGGACTCCGATATTCATCGCGTGACATTTCCCTGAAGGGACAGACACAGGAACTAAGAAGGACACATGCCGGCCAGCCTAAGTGTTCCGGAGCAGTAGCAAGCTACTATGGCTCGGTGGAAACACTAGGAGACATTTCCCGGTAAGAGAGGTGTCACAACCTAGCTAGTCATGCATTAGAGTGTTGCATCATGTTTACTCTTTCATCAGAAACTTGAAATGGGGATGACAGAACCCCCAGTCCCCTCTGAAACCAACTAGGGTTTACTAAAATAATTTTCAATGAACCTGATATGACCTTCTAAAATGCCCATCATTTTTGTCTTGGTTCAGAACCTCTGCCAAAAGTGGTGCACATTTTCCTAGGCCATCTTAGGATTTTTGAATTAATTCATAAATATTTGAATTTGGGCATTTAAAATTATATAAAATATTTAAATGCTCAAATACCTCCAAACTAAAATGTTTCATGTTGGAAATAATCCAACTATGGGCCAGGAATAGTTTGGTGATTTTTGAACTAGCCTAGGTATTTTATTTAATTCAACAAAGTTGCAGAAGTATTAGAAAAACAGAAAACAGAAAAATATATAAAGGGAGAAGCTTACCTGGGCTCCTCCCTGTGCGGCCCAGCCAGCTGGCTGGCCCAGCCAGCAGCCGGCCCAGCCCACCTCCCTCCTCTGTCGTCTTCGTCCCGACAGAGGGAGGGGAGTGTGGCCGGCGCGCGCGCGCGCCACCGCGCCACGCCACCTGCTCGCCTGCTTGCCTGCCCTCCCCTCCTCGCTCGACGCCCTGGACGACGCCACGCCTCCCCCCTGCTCTCTCTCACTCTCCCCCGGCTCTCCTCTCCTCTCCCTCGCTCTCTCTCTCTCACGGCCGAACACCACCGTCGCCGCCGTTCGCCATAGCCATCGTCTCCGGCCACCCCTCGCTCCCCCGACTAGCTCAGAAGCTCCGCCTCGACTCCCTCTTCCTCCCCACCGCTCCACGGGTCCCCGGAAGCCCTGCATCGCCGCCACGTCGCCGTTCCCCTCTTCGGGCTCCGACCGTCGTCGCCGTTGAATTCACCGTCACCAGCGCGTCCCCGAGCCCGCTAACCATCCCTGCAGCTCCGCGGTGAGCCCCCGGATCGTTTCCCCCTTCTTCCCTGGTCTCTTTCGACCTCTAGGCCCTAGCCCCACCTCGGCCGAGAGCTCCACGCCGCCGGCGATGTCGCCGTCGTGGCCACGGTCGCCGTAGCGCCCAACCAAGCACACCATCGTGCTCCCCACCTCACCAGGAGCACGCAGCACGCACCAACGCCTCCCCAAACCCCCTGCAACACTGATCCCGACCGCACCCGAACTCCGGCCGCCGCAGCCGAGCTCGCCGCCGTCAACTCCGGCCACCCCGAGCCCAACCACCACCACCAATAGCCGCGGCTCAACCTCAGCAACACGTAGATGCCTTCCGCCGTCCAGTTGGTTGCCGGAATGGCAAAAAGCACTTTCGCCGCCGTCTCGGGCCTCGCCGGCGTCATGTCGCCGGTGGGGTTTGACTTGTCCGACCTGGGATTTGACCCCCCAGGGTCACTGACACGTGGGCCCTGTCGGCCAGGTGGTTAGGTTAGCGCTAACTACTGTTAGTCCACCCCCCTGACACTGACAGTGGGCCCCAGCGCCACTAACCCTAATTAGGATTAATTTAATCATGTTTAACCCCCCCTGTCACTGACGTGTGGGCCCCACACGTCAGGTTTGACCTCAGCCAGCCACAGTTGACCACTGACGTCATGCTGACGTCATGCTGACGCAATAATTATATTTCTGGAATTAAATTAAATCAGGAAATTCCAGAATATTATTTAAACTTCAAAAATTCATAACTTTTATTCTGTAACTCCAAATTGGACAAATTATATATGAAAAATGATCAGAAAAATCCAATCTATCCATCTATACTATTTTCATGCATGATCAAACAAGTTAAATTGATGTTTTAAGCAGAACAAGAAAAGGCACTTTAAAAGGCCATATTTGAATTTGAAATTTGAATCCTTGATTCAAATTTGTTCAAACACCCCTGGTTTTAGTTGCATTAGCCCAATACACTCATTTTGCCATGTCTCATGCATGCATCATATTGTTGCATACTGTTTGGTAATGCTTGTGTATCGGTGCTCTCTGCGGCAGGTTCTGTCCCCGAAGAGTACCCTGATTACCCTAGCGAAGAACCGTATCAGTGCATCGAACCATCAGGCAAGCAACCAACCATTTGATCATATCGATACAATCCCATGTTCTCGCTCCTGCTCTCTTTTACTGCATTAAGACAACGCGATTCAAACTGCTGTGTGCTACGGTAGTTGAACCCATTTCCTCTGCATGACCTGTCATTGCCACAGTAACTAGATGAAACTCACTAGCATGTGTAGGAGTTGATTGAGCCATATGTATGTGTTGTTCCTACCTTGCTATGCCTGCTACGCTTAGAGTCATGTCAGGTCTGGTTCATCTGGGTGATGGGCTGGAGTGAAATGATCATGTCGGTATTAAGAGTGGTGTGGTGAACACGATTTGGTAAAGGTGTCGATGAGAGGCCATGTAGGAGTACATGGTGGGTTGTTTCATTGAAGCCGACCTTAAGCACTGAGATCTGTATGCGTGATTTAAGATACAGCTACTACCATGCATTGGGCCCTGAAATATGACCCCGCTCGACTTCTTATTCACCCTAGCTCTCTGTCCAGGAGTTGCAAGTAGTTTCTGGTGTTTGTAGCCTACTGGAGGCCGTGGACAGCGCTGACCATAGGGGTGGGCTGTGATGCGGTAGGTACGTGGCCGGGTGTACCGAATACCCGTTAGGTATCTCGGGAACCCTATTCACATCGTTCGGGGCCGTATGGGAAACCTCGGCCGGACTCCCTGCGGATGGAACCTGAATAGGCGATAAACCTGGACTAGAGGCTTAAGTGTTTAGGTAGGTCGTGGTCTACACCCACGTCGGCTTTCGCTTGAAGTCTGCCGAGCACATGTCGTGTGCAGACGCTAAGTGGTGGAAACATGTATGAAGAAGTACACCCCTGCAGGGTTATCATAATCTATTCGAATAGCCGCGTCCGCGGTAAAGGACTACTTGGTTGCCTATACAGTTCATAGACAAGTAAATGGAAACTGTTAAAAGCCTCAAGATAAGTGTGAGTGCCGAGGATGGCTCTTCCGTAGGAAGACGGGGGTGGATCCTCGGTAGTGTATTGAAGTGGTGAGTAGTGGACTCGTGTGCGCAAAACCATTTCAAGTTGGAGTATCGTAGGATAGCCTAGCCAAGAGTCAAAGCTGGCTTGCTGCAATAACTCCACCAACCCTTCTTGATACTATGCATGTATGTAGGATCTGATGTAAGTCTTGCTGAGTACCTTTGTACTCATGTTGCTATAATCTACATTTTTACAGAAGACGCTGCAACCCCTTCTGATGGGTTCTATGTAGACGTTGACATCAACGAGTAGGCTAAAGACCCAGGTGGTGACCCTGAGCTTGTGAAGGACCACATAGTATAGCCAGAGGCTTTCCAAGCCTCTTTTATTTTACTAGTTGTCTGTACTCAGACAAGTTACTTCCGCTGCTGGTTTGTATGACTGTATGACTTGTATGTGGGGTCGTGAGACCCGTACCTTTGTGTGTATGTTATGTATGGCTCACTGAGCCTTAAATAAAGTACTTGTGTCGTAGAGTCATGTTGTGATGCTTCATTGTATTTGCACATATCGAGCATATTGTGTGTATGACTGAAATGCTTGGTATGTGTGGGATCTGACTATCTAGTTGTTTATCTTTAGTAGCCTCTCTTACCGGGAAATGTCTCCTAGTGTTACCGCTGAGCCATGGTAGCTTGCTACTGCTCTGGAACACTTAGGCTGGCCGGCATGTGTCCTTCTTCGTTCCTGTGTCTGTCCCTTCGGGGAAATGTCACGCTTTGAGTACCGGAGTCCTGTTAGCCCGCTACAGCCCGGTGTACCGGAGTCCTGCTAGCCCAGTGCTACAGCCCGGACCCACTTGCTGATGACCGACACGTTCGAAGCTGGGTCATGGATGCCTGTCCCTGTAAGTCTGTGCCACTTTGGGTTTACGACTAGTCATGTCAGCCCGGGCTCTTTATCATATGGATGCTAGCGACACTATCATATACGTGAGCCAAAAGGCGCAAACGGTCCCGGGAAAAGGTAAGGCGACACCCGTGGGAATACCGTGCGTGAGGCCGCAAAGTGATATGAGGTGTTACCAGCTAGATCGATGTGACATCGAGTCGGGGTCCTGACAGCGTTGGCATCAGAGCCGGACTGCCTGTAGGTTCTCCAAGCCAAACTGGTCGATGTTGAGTCTAGAAATTCTTTAGTTATATGTAGGGGAATTGTTTGTGGGATGGAACGTAAGGCTCTTTTTACTCCTTATACCTTATGATATTCTGATCTGAGTCGGTCCATTCTTCCACCGGGGGTTAAGGAATTAGGATCTATTCCTCTATCAGGATCACGTGTTACTAATCAGTAGTACCTTATAAGTTTGATGGTTACAAGCCTAGTTCAGTTCTACTACCACATTATGTAGTCAGAATGGTTCAGAACTTTGATATGATGATGTTGAGTGTGTATGCAATCCTTTGTCAAATGTCTCAATATCCTTTTTGAGCATTTACAGCTGTTATGCTGCCGAAATTTTGCTAGAAATTCTAACGCCTTTGCATTATAAATATGCTTTCAGATGGCCACTCGCGACCTCAATCAAGTGGTTCGCCTGACTCGATGCCTAGATGTACCCGGCCATACTGCTAAGTTGGTCAGGGTAATGACTGAGGCTGGATACCGCTGGTATCCCGAGTACACGGTCGAAGAGCAATTCCGGGACTTCAATCAAAGCTAGTATCTCTGCACTGTCAGGATATTTCCATCTTATCCTGGATCCACCGAGCCTCTTCACTGCTCCTATGGACTCGGGGTTACTATTGAGATGGCTGTGCAGGACGCCGCCTACTCTATGATGACCATTATGCGAGTCAGATCCGGTATATTTCGGGACTCTGATTTCCGGTATATGCCAGGATCACTTCCGGGAGCAGAAGGGTATCTCCAGGCTATCTATGCTGACTCCACTCAGGAGGATTCACGGACTCGCACCACTGCTGAGATGCTCGAGGATAAGGACCGTGAAAATCGGGCCTTAAGGCTAGAGCTCTTCAACACCCGTGCTGACCACTGGGCCACTTTGACTCGGTTCGCACCGGCGGTGCAAGCTGGATATTCAGATATGCGCGATCTCTATCCTGTGAGATCTGCTCTGCCAGACGTGATGGTTTGGCGTGATGTAGGAGGCATCACCCCACCTCGCGGTCCCCGCAGGCCACCGTTTGTTGGTCCAAGGCCTCATCCTAGCCCCTATGGTCCACAAGCTCCGCGAGACCGTCTGTTTCCAGATGATCATGTTGAGCTCCCAGGCTATGGAGGTGACTTCTACGAGGACTACTACGGATCGGTCTGAGTTAGTGGTAGTATCACTAGTTCGCACTAGTTGTGTAGTCTATCGTCCCGCGTGACTCGTGGGATATGACCTAGTTTGTACTCCTTCCGGAGGTGTAGAAAAATAATGTATAGGAGCTTGGAATGCCTCCGATGAGATGTAATCCTCTTTTCACCGTAATAGTACTTTGTTTGGTCTTGTACTAAACTCTGTATGGTGTGTATGACGATGGAATAAAGAAGCAGTTTCTGTATCTACCATGTCATACGGATGATCATCTTGCATTCCGAGTTATTTCTTACATTATAAATCCTATGTCGGAATTTTACCATCCTGACTAAAACATTGTCTTGATTTCCTAGGATGGTCAACACGCGTGCTAACCCTGCTTCTCAAGAGCAGGCCGAAGGCAGTGAAGCTAGGGATGCAAATCTGCCTCATCCTCCTTCACTAGCCGAGGTCATGATGGAAGCTGAGAGAAACAAGCGGGAGACAAACCGTTTGTTGGAGCGTATTGAACAGAATACAACACACCATCAGAGGGCTAACGTGGTGTCACTCAGTGATTTTATCAAATTGCATCCACCCACGTTCCACCACTCCGTCGAGCCTCTCGACGCTGATGACTGGCTTCGCAGTATCTCTCATAAACTGCGTTCCGCGCTGGTAGCGGAGGCTGACAAGGTCACCTTTGCTGCATATCATCTTGAAGGCCCCGCCAGTCTATGGTGGGAGAATTATGGAGCTATGCGCCCAGCGGGCCATGTCACTACTTGGGCTGAATTCAGCGAGGCTTTCCGTGAACATCACATTCCGGAGGGTCTCATGGACCGTAAACGTGAAGAATTTTGCAGTTTCGCCCAAGGCCGACTTTCTGTGGATGCTTACAGCAGGGAGTTTGGTAATCTCGCACGATATGCAACCGAGGAAGTGTCTACCGATGCCAAGAAGCAAGCAAGGTTCCGTAAGGGCCTTAGTCCTGAGCTTCGCCGCGACCTCCGTCTACATGAGTGTACATCTTTCTCGAAACTTGTCAACAAAGCCATCAGTGCTGAAACTGGTCAGACTGACTATGACGCAACACGCAAGCATGGACGTGACATGGGTTCCTCATCCGGTGCTGGTCCTCAGAAGCGCCGCGTGTGGGTACCCAACACCGCCCTGCCACCCAGGTTTACACCGAGGCCATCCTTCCAGGCGCCTCGCCCCGTTCAACAGTCTGCTCCAGCCAAGCCCTATGGGGGTCCAACTAACAATGCTCCTCCACGTACCAGTTCCGTGACTTGTTTCAAGTGTGGGGAATCTGGTCACTATATGCGTGAGTGTCCCCAGACCAACCCCAATCAATCTGCTAAAGCTGTTGGCCGTGGCAAGCCGACAGGAAAAATATTCCACGCCAAGCCGGTCACCGCTTCACGTGGCCATGTCAACTGTATCTCTGCCGAAGAAGCTCAAGAGGATCCCAACATCGTTCTCGGTACGCTTCTTGTTAACTGCCACCCGGCATCTGTTCTTTTCGATACAGGAGCCTCTCATTCTTTTATATCCGAAAGTTATGCTCGTTTGCATAACGTTGCATTCTGTGACATGCCATCCACTATGGAAATCTCTACCCCTGGTTCTAGATGGCAGACCTCTAGGGTAAGTTATGGAAATGAAATCCAAGTCGACAGACTTGTTTTCCTCGCGTCTTTGATAGCCCTTAAATCTTCAGATATTAATATCATTCTGGGTATGGACTGGATGTCGGCTCATCATGCCCAAATCGATTGCTTCTCTAGGACTGTTCAACTCACCCATCCTTCGGGAAAGATAGTTAATGTCTTGACCCGAATAGCCAAGCGACAATTATATTCTCTTAACGCCAGCCCTTTGCCAGACCTTGAGGACGTTTCGGTAGTCCGTGACTTCCCGGATGTCTTTCCAGAGGAATTGCCAGGTGTTCCACCTGACAGGGATGTTGAGTTTGTAATAGACCTCATTCCAGGAACCGTTCCGATTGCTAGAAGACCTTATAAGATGGCACCCCTAGAACTAGCCGAACTTAAGAAACAACTCGATGAGTCCTTGAAAAAGGGTTTCATCCGACCTAGCTCATCTCCGTGGGCTTGCCCCGTCCTATTCGTCAAGAAGAAGGATGGTACGGACCGGATGGTTGTAGATTACCGACCTGTCAATTTGGTCACAATCAAGAACAAATATCCGCTTCCCAGGATCAACGACCTGTACGATCAGCTCGCTGGATCCTCAGTCTTCTCCAAAATGGATTTGAGGTTGGGCTACCATCAAATCAAAATCAGAAACGGGGACATTCCTAAAACGGCCTTTGTTACTCGTTATGGCCAATACGAGTACACCGTCATGTCCTTCGGATTAACCAACGCTCCAGCCACCTTTTCTCGGTTAATGAACTCAATCTTCATGGAGTATTTGGATAAATTCGTCGTGGTTTACCTCGATGATATACTCATCTACTCCAAGAATGAGGAAGAACATGCCGAACATCTAAGACTAGTGTTGCAAAAACTTCGAGAGCATCGCCTTTATGCCAAATTTTCTAAATGTGAATTCTGGTTGTCAGAAGTGACCTATCTGGGTCATGTAATATCTGGTAAAGGTATTGCTGTTAACCCTGAGCGAGTTCAAGCCGTCCTTAACTGGACTCCACCCGAATCAGTCAAGCAAGTTCGGAGTTTTCTAGGCTTAGCGAGCTATTGTCGTCGCTTTGTCGAGAACTTCTCCAAGGTTGCTAAACCTCTAACCGAGCTCCTCAAGAAAGATAAAAAGTTCGAATGGACTCCACAATGTGAGCACAGCTTTCAGGAACTGAAAAGACGCCTGACTTCTGCTCCCGTACTGGTACCGCCAGACTTCTCTAAGGACTTTGTTATCTACTGCGACGCCTCGCGACAAGGACTAGGTTGCATCCTCATGCAAGATCGACACGTAATTGCCTACGCTTCACGGCAATTGCACCCACATGAGGAGAATTATCCTACTCATGATCTAGAGCTTGCAGCCGTAGTCTATGCACTTAAGACCTGGCGACATTACCTCCTCGGTAATCGTTGCGAAATATTCACTGGTCACCAAAGTCTGAAGTACATCTTCACCCAACCGGATTTGAATCTCAGGCAGAGACGTTGGGTTGAATTGATCACAGACTTCGACTTAGGAATAACCTACACCCCAGGGAAAGCCAACGTCATGGCTGATGCGCTAAGTCGTAAATCTTATTGTAACAATCTGATGTTACAACAAAGTCAACCGCTTCTCCATGAGGAATTTCGGAAGCTTAACCTTCACATTGTTCCTCAAGGATTTCTCTCCACCTTAGTGGCGAAACCTACTCTTACGGATCAAATCATTGCTGCCCAGAAGCGAGATAAGGGAATAGCTAAGATCAAGGAAAACATTGCTAGCGGAGGTGCTAGTTGTTTCTCCACAAATGATCATGGTGTTGTGTACTTTGAGAACCATCTAGTGGTTCCCAAGAACCGGCATCTACGGCAGTTGATCCTTAAGGAGGCTCATGAATCTCCTCTCACTATTCATCCCGGTAGTACTAAGATGTATCAGGACCTACGCCAGAGGTTCTGGTGGACTAGGATGAAGAGAGAAATTGCTCAGTATATTGCTAACTGCGACGTCTGTCGTCGTGTAAAAGCAGAGCATCAACGGCCTGCTGGCACCCTTCAACCCCTAGCTATTCTTGAATGGAAATGGGATAAAATTGGTATGGATTTCATTACCGGTTTTCCCAGGACCAAGAGAGGGAATAATGCTATCTTTGTCGTTGTCGATCGTCTTTCCAAAGTAGCCCATTTCTTACCTGTTCGTGAGAGTATAACCGCCAGTCAATTGGCCGACTTATACATCTCCCGAATAGTGTCTCTCCATGGTGTTCCTTTGGAAATTAACTCGGATCGAGGAAGTCTTTTCACCTCTCGATTTTGGGAAAGTTTCCAAAATGCTATGGGAACCCGTCTTTCCTTTAGCACCGCTTTCCACCCTCAGTCGAGTGGTCAAGTGGAACGCGTCAACCAAATTCTAGAAGACATGCTTCGAGCCTCTGTTATCTCATTCGGAATGGACTGGGAGAAGTGCCTTCCGTTCGCCGAATTCGCTTACAACAACAGCTATCAATCTAGCTTGGGTAAAGCCCCTTTTGAAGTTCTCTATGGACGACGGTGTCGAACACCCCTTAACTGGTCAGAGACCGGGGAAAGACAATTCTTTGGCCCGGATATGATCCAGGAAGCAGAAGAACAAGTTCGCATCGTTCGTGAAAAGTTGAAAACAGCCCAATCTCGTCAAAAGAGTCAATATGACCGAAAACATAAGGCTATGACTTTCGAGGTTGACGAGAAGGCTTATCTTCGGGTCACCCCTCTGAAGGGAACCCATCGTTTCGGTATCAAAGGCAAATTGGCTCCTCGTTACATTGGACCTTTTCGCATTCTCGCCAAACGAGGAGAAGTTGCCTACCAGTTGGAACTACCTCCGCACCTCTCCAGAGTTCACGACGTCTTCCACGTTTCTCAACTCAGGCGTTGCTTCTCGGATCCTATCCATGAAGTGGACCACGAAACGCTTGATCTCCAGGATAATCTTACATATCGAGAGTACCCCATTCGTATCCTCGATCAGGCCGAGCGTACCACTCGACGCCAGAACATCAAGTTTCTCAAGGTTCAATGGTCGCACCATTCTGAGGATGAAGCAACTTGGGAAAGGGAGGATCGTCTTCGACTCGAGTACCCCGCCTTCTTCCCGGAGGAACCCAAATCTCGGGACGAGATTCTTTTGAGTGGGGGTGAGTTGTCACAACCTAGCTAGTCATGCATTAGAGTGTTGCATCATGTTTACTCTTTCATCAGAAACTTGAAATGGGGATGACAGAACCCCCAGTCCCCTCTGAAACCAACTAGGGTTTACTAAAATAATTTTCAATGAACCTGATATGCCCTTCTAAAATGCCCATCATTTTTGTCTTGGTTCAGAACCTCTGCCAAAAGTGGTGCACATTTTCCTAGGCCATCTTAGGATTTTTGAATTAATTCATAAATATTTGAATTTGGGCATTTAAAATTATATAAAATATTTAAATGCTCAAATACCTCCAAACTAAAATGTTTCATGTTGGAAATAATCCAACTATGGGCCAGGAATAGTTTGGTGATTTTTGAACTAGCCTAGGTATTTTATTTAATTCAACAAAGTTGCAGAAGTATTAGAAAAACAGAAAACAGAAAAATATATAAAGGGAGAAGCTTACCTGGGCTCCTCCCTGTGCGGCCCAGCCAGCTGGCTGGCCCAGCCAGCAGCCGGCCCAGCCACCTCCCTCCTCTGTCGTCTTCGTCCCGACAGAGGGAGGGGAGTGTGGCCGGCGCGCGCGCGCGCCACCGCGCCACGCCACCTGCTCGCCTGCTTGCCTGCCCTCCCCTCCTCGCTCGACGCCCTGGACGACGCCACGCCTCTCCCCCTGCTCTCTCTCACTCTCCCCCGGCTCTCCTCTCCTCTCCCTCGCTCTCTCTCTCTCATGGCCGAACACCACCGTCGCCGCCGTTCGCCATAGCCATCGTCTCCGGCCACCCCTCGCTCCCCCGACTAGCTCAGAAGCTCCGCCTCGACTCCCTCTTCCTCCCCACCGCTCCACGGGTCCCCGGAAGCCCTGCATCGCCGCCACGTCGCCGTTCCCCTCTTCGGGCTCCGACCGTCGTCGCCGTCGAATTCACCGTCACCAGCGCGTCCCCGAGCCCGCTAACCATCCCTGCAGCTCCGCGGTGAGCCCCCGGATCGTTTCCCCCTTCTTCCCTGGTCTCTTTCGACCTCTAGGCCCTAGCCCCACCTCGGCCGAGAGCTCCACGCCGCCGGCGATGTCGCCGTCGTGGCCACGGTCGCCGTAGCGCCCAACCAAGCACACCATCTTGCTCCCCACCTCACCAGGAGCACGCAGCACGCACCAACGCCTCCCCAAACCCCCTGCAACACTGATCCCGACCGCACCCGAACTCCGGCCGCCGCAGCCGAGCTCGCCGCCGTCAACTCCGGCCACCCCGAGCCCAACCACCACCACCAATAGCCGCGGCTCAACCTCAGCAACACGTAGATGCCTTCCGCCGTCCATTTGGTTGCCGGAATGGCAAAAAGCACTTCCGCCGCCGTCTCGGGCCTCGCCGGCGTCATGTCGCCGGTGGGGTTTGACTTGTCCGACCTGGGGTTTGACCCCCCAGGGTCACTGACGCGTGGGCCCTGTCGGCCAGGTGGTTAGGTTAGCGCTAACTACTGTTAGTCAACCCCCCCTGACACTGACAGTGGGCCCCAGCGCCACTAACCCCTAATTAGGATTAATTTAATCCTGTTTAACCCCCCTTGTCACTGACGTGTGGGCCCCACACGTCAGGTTTGACCTCAGCCAGCCACAGTTGACCACTGACGTCATGCTGACGTCATGCTGACGCAATAATTATATTTCTGGAATTAAATTAAATTAGGAAATTCCAGAATATTATTTAAACTTCAAAAATTCATAACTTTTATTCTGTAACTCCAAATTGGACAAATTATATATGAAAAATGATCAGAAAAATCCAATCTATCCATCTGTACTATTTTCATGCATGATCAAACAAGTTAAATTGATGTTCTAAGCAGAACAAGAAAAGGCACTTTAAAAGGCCATATTTGAATTTGAAATTTGAATCCTTGATTCAAATTTGTTCAAACACCCCTGGTTTTAGTTGCATTAGCCCAATACACTCATTTTGCCATGTCTCATGCATGCATCATATTGTTGCATACTGTTTGGTAATGCTTGTGTATCGGTGCTCTCTGCGGCAGGTTCTGTCCCCGAAGAGTACCCTGATTACCCTAGCGAAGAACCGTATCAGTGCATCGAACCATCAGGCAAGCAACCAACCATTTGATCATATTGATACAATCCCATGTTCTCGCTCCTGCTCTCTTTTACTGCATTAAGACAACGCGATTCAAACTGCTGTGTGCTACGGTAGTTGAACCCATTTCCTCTGCATGACCTGTCATTGCCACAGTAACTAGATGAAACTCACTAGCATGTGTAGGAGTTGATTGAGCCATATGTATGTGTTGTTCCTACCTTGCTATGCCTGCTACGCTTAGAGTCGTGTCAGGTCTGGTTCATCTGGGTGATGGGCTGGAGTGAAATGATCATGTCGGTATTAAGAGTGGTGTGGTGAACACGATTTGGTAAAGGTGTCGATGAGAGGCCATGTAGGAGTACATGGTGGGTTGTTTCATTGAAGCCGACCTTAAGCACTGAGATCTATATGCGTGATTTAAGATACAGCTACTACCATGCATTGGGCCCTGAAATATGACCCCGCTCGACTTCTTATTCACCCTAGCTCTCTGTCCAGGAGTTGCAAGTAGTTTCTGGTGTTTGTAGCCTACTGGAGGCCATGGACAGCGCTGACCATAGGGGTGGGCTGTGATGCGGTAGGTACGTGGCCGGGTGTACCGAATACCCGTTAGGTATCTCGGGAACCCTGTTCACATCGTTCGGGGCCGTATGGGAAACCTCGGCCGGACTCCCTGCGGATGGAACCTGAATAGGCGATAAACCTGGACTAGAGGCTTAAGTGTTTAGGTAGGTCGTGGTCTACACCCACATCGGCTTTCGCTTGAAGTCTGCCGAGCACATGTCGTGTGCAGACGCTAAGTGGTGGAAACATGTATGAAGAAGTACACCCCTGCAGGGTTATCATAATCTATTCGAATAGCCGCGTCCGCGGTAAAGGACTACTTGGTTGCCTATACAGTTCATAGACAAGTAAATGGAAACTGTTAAAAGCCTCAAGATAAGTGTGAGTGCCGAGGATGGCTCTTCCGTAGGAAGACGGAGGTGGATCCTCGGTAGTGTATTGAATTGGTGAGTAGTGGACTCGTGTGCGCAAAACCATTTCAAGTTGGAGTATCGTAGGATAGCCTAGCCAAGAGTCAAAGCTGGCTTGCTGCAATAACTCCACCAACCCTTCTTGATAGTATGCATGTATGTAGGATCTGTTGTAAGTCTTGCTGAGTACCTTTGTACTCATGTTGCTATAATCTACATTTTTACAGAAGACGCTGCAACCCCTTCTGATGGGTTCTATGTAGACGTTGACATCAACGAATAGGCTAAAGACCCAGGTGGTGACCCTGAGCTTGTGAAGGACCACGTAGTATAGCTAGGCTTTCCAAGCCTCTTTTATTTTACTAGTTGTCTGTACCCAGACAAGCTACTTCCGCTGCTGGTTTGTATGACTGTATGACTTGTATGTGGGGTCGTGAGACCCGTACCTTTGTGTATTTTATGTATGGCTCACTGAGCCTTAAATAAAGTACTTGTGTCGTAGAGTCATGTTGTGATGCTTCGTTGTATTTGCACATATCGAGCATATTGTGTGTATGACTGAAATGCTTGGTATGTGTGGGATCTGACTATCTAGTTGTTTATCTTTAGTAGCCTCTCTTACCGGGAAATGTCTCCTAGTGTTACCGCTGAGCCATGGTAGCTTGCTACTGCTCTGGAACACTTAGGCTGGCCGGCATGTGTCCTTCTTCGTTCCTGTGTCTGTCCCTTCGGGGAAATGTCACGCTTTGAGTACCGGAGTCCTGTTAGCCCGCTACAGCCCGGTTTACCGGAGTCCTGTTAGCCCAGTGCTACAGCCCGGACCCACTTGCTGATGACCGACACGTTCGAAGCTGGGTCATGGATGCCTGTCCTTGTAAGTCTGTGCCACTTTGGGTTTACGACTAGTCATGTCAGCCCGGGCTCTTTATCATATGGATGCTAGCGACACTATCATATACGTGAGCCAAAAGGCGCAAACGGTCCCGGGAAAAGGTAAGGCGACACCCGTGGGAATACCGTGCGTGAGGCCGCAAAGTGATATGAGGTGTTACCAGCTAGATCGATGTGACATCGAGTCGGGGTCCTGACAAGAGGCTACTAAAGATAAACAACTAGATGGTCAGAACCCACACATACCAAGCATTTCAATAACATACACACAATATGCTCGATATGTGCAAATACAACATGGCATCACAACATGACTCTACGACTCAAGTAATTTATTCAATAGGCTCCGAGGAGCGAGATATTACAAACATGGGTCTCATGACCCAACATTCAGAGCATACAAATCAAAGCACAAGCGGAAGCTATCATGTCTGAGTACAGACATCTATAAATGAAAAAGGCTGAGAAGCCTGACTATCTACCAAATCCTACCGAGGGCACAAGATCGTAGCTGAGGTAACAAGCTAAACGTCGAAGTCCACGTGGAACTACTAGTGAGACTGAAGTCTCTCTGCAAAAACATAAAATAGGCAAACGTGAGTACAAATGTACCCAGCAAGACTTACATCAGAACTAACTACATATGCATCATTATCAACAAGGGGATGGTGGGGTTTAACTGCAGCAAGCCAGCTTTGACTCGGTGGCTATCCTAAACTACGACTGCAAGCAACTCTTTTGAGGTGGCGCACACGAGTCCACATATCCACCATATCAATACACCACTATGGATCCACTCCCGTCTCCCTACGAGAGCGCCATCCATAGCACTCACGCTTATCTTGCGTATTTTAGAGTATCCACTTTCACTTGTCTATGAACTGATATAAGCAACCCAGAAGTCCTTTACCGCGGACATGGCTATTCGAATAGATGATGTTAACCCTGTAGGGGTGTACTTCTTCATACATGTTTCCACCACTTAGCGTCTGCACACGACATGTGCTCGGCAGACTTCAAGCGAAAGCCGACGTGGGTGTAGACCACGACCTACCTAAACACTCAAGTCTCTAGTCCAGGTTTATCGCCTATTCGGGTTCCATCGATGAGGAGATCCGGCCGGAGTTTCGCTCACAGCCCCAAACGATGTGAACAGGGTTCCGTGACACCAAACGGGTGCCCGGTATACCCGGCCACGTGCCTACCGCATCACAGCCCACCCCTACGGTCAGCGCTGTCCACGGCCTCCAGCATACTACAAACACCAGAAACTACTTGCAACTCCTGGACAGAGGACAAGGGTGAATAAGAAGTCGAGCGGGGTCATATTTCAGGGCCCAATGTATGGTAGTAGCTGAATCATGGATCACAAACACAGAACTCAGTTCCTGAGGACGGCTTCAATGAGACAACCCACCATGTACTCCTACATGGCCTCTCACCGATACCTTTTACCAAATCGTGTTCACACACTTAGCTCACACATAGTAGCACATGTTCACACACCTCTGATTCATCCCCGATGAATCAGACCTGGCTCAACTCTAAGCAGTAGCAGGCATGACAAACAAACATGAATGAGTAGGCACAATAGGGCTCAAACAACTCCTACTCATACTAGTGGGTTTCATCTATTTACTGTGGAATGACAGGTCATGCAAAGGATAAAGGGGTTCAGCTACCGCAGCAAGTAACAGATGAATCGTTGTTGTCCTAATGCAGTAAAAGAGAGCAGGAGCGAGAGAGTGGGATTGTATCGGAATGAACAAGGGGGTTTTGCTTGCCTGGCACTTTTGAAGATAACATTGAGTCTTCATCAGTGTCAACGATCACATCGTCGGTACAACGTCTACCGAGGGAGAACAACACCGGCAAACACAGAAGAAACACGATCAATGCAATACACAATATGATGCATGCTTATGACATGGCAATATGAATGTGTTTTGAGCTAATGCAACTAGCAACAGATTAAATGGGGTTGGTTTGAATACAAGATTCAAATTCAAACTCCATATGTGATTATTCAAATGTCATTTAATTGATTTGTGCTATACAGCAGCTATAAGTTGTTCTAACATGCATGAAAATGGTACATATGGATTCCTTGAATTTTTCTGATAATTTTTCATATATAAATTATTTAATTTGGGGTTACGGTTGAATTTCTATGATTTATTGAAGTTTAGGGCATTTTCTGAAATTTCCTGAAATAATAATAAATCCAGAAATGATTTATGGCGTCAGCGCCACGTCACGGTGACGTCAGCAGAGTCAACTGGGCGCCCCAGGTCAAACCTGACCAGTGGGGTCCACTGGTCAGTGACTCAGGAACTAATCCCGGTCAAACCCAGTGCTGACTGGGGTTTGACCAGGGGTGGGGCCTACTGTCAGTGGCTGTAGGTGGTTTAGTTAGTTGGATTAGCTCCTAATGACGGAGCCACGTCAGCTCCCGCCGGAGTTTCGCCGGCGACGACCACGGAGCACGGCGGGGGCACGCCGGACTTGCGCTAGGGCATCGGATTCGCGCGCTGAGGGCACCGGGGCGTAGCCCGGGCTCTCCCGCATCTGATGGGGTAGGTGGGAGGCTGCGGGGACGCCGGGGCTCCTCGGAACGGAGCTCGCGGCGGCGCCGGAGTTCGGGTGGTAACGGGCGCGAGGCCCTGGTGGGGTTTTGGACAAGCTGAGCTGCGCATGGGCTTCCTGTGAGCCCCACGAGCTCAAAGCCGTGCTCGGACGCGACCGAAACAAGCCATGGCCGCGACGGCAACATGGCCGGTGGCAGCGAGCTCCGGTTGCGGTGAGACGGCGGGTGCAGCATAGGGGCGAGCGAATGGAGAGAGGGGAAACACGACGGGGCTCACCGCGATGACGACGGAACGCTCGGCGAGGTCGGGGAGGGTCCGGAGCCGACGAATTTGACGGTGATGGCCGGCGGGTCCGAGGTAGAAGACGAGCCCGGTGAGGTCGTTCGGGGGCTTCTGGAGGGGCGTGGCTCGGTGAGGTGGGTTGAGGACGGAGTGGCGGAGCTCCTGAGCTCAGCGGGAGGGCGAGGGGTGGCCGGTGGCTGCGGCAATCGGCGTCGGCGTCGATGGTGGCGTGTCGGTGGTGCTGCGGGAGAGAGCAGAGAAGGGGGGGGAGGAGTACAGAGGGAGTGAGAAGGGCCAGGGGCTGCGTGGCGTCGCAGACGGAGTCCAGGGCGACGAGGGGAAGGCGGCAAGCAGGAGGTGGCCGGGGCATCGCCAGCGCTCGCCACCGAGCTGCTTCGGTGCGAGGGGAGGAAGACGACAGGAAGAGGGTGGGCTGGGCCGCGCTGGAGGAGCTGGGCCAGGTAAGTGGGCTGAGGTGAGCGCCAGGTAGTCCTCTGCTCTTTCTATTTCTGTTTTTATTTATCTATTTTGTTCTGTGTTGTTTTAGTTTAGTAAAATACTAAACCATTTTATAAAATCCTCAAAATAGTTATGTGGCTAGAGCTAAAATATACCAAACCACATAAAAATGTTCCAGTATTATTGGACATATATTATTTATATATCAAATATATATCCAATGCAAATAGTTATTGAATTAATTCAAAGTCCCCAAAATAAATGTTTCAGTCACTCCAAAAATATTGGTTTGCATTTTATTCTTGCCAATATTTTTCAAAGCTGAAAAGGAACATTTCCTTGGAAGCATTTGAAGCAATTTTTAATGTTGATCATCATTTTTAGAAGGTTTCTGAGGCTTAGAAAATCCCTCAATTCAAATTTCATTTGAATTAAAACATGATGCTCACATGAGGTCTGGCCTAGTGCATAACAGGACCAGGGATGTGACAGGAGGTATGCCAACAAATAGAGGAGTGAAACCTCCAACTGAGAAGAACCGACATAACCTCCAACATCGAAAACATCATAGAAGATGCGAGTGAACTCCATTTTCGATGAACTCGAGCTTGTCACCAAGATGACCATAAGCTCCAAAACTCACAAAGAGAAGAACCAAACAAGAACCGATAATATAGTAAGAAGATGCAGGGAAGGTATGCCAACAAATACAGGACTAAAACCTCCAACTGAGAAGAACCAACATAACCTCCAACATCGAAAAGATCATAGAAGATGCAGGTGAACTCCGTTTTTGATGAACTCGAGTTTGTCACCAAGATGACCATAAGCTCCAAAACTCACAAAGAGAAGAACCAAACAAGAACCAATAATATAGTAAGAAGAGGCAGGGGAGGTATGCCAACAAATAGAGGTGTGAAACCTCCAACTGAGAAGAACCAACATAACCTCCAACATCGAAAACATCATAGAAGATGCGAGTGAACTCCGTTTTCGATGAACTCGAGCTTGTCACCAAGATGACCATAAGCTCCAAAACTCACAAAGAGAAGAACCAAACAAGAACCAATAATATAGTAAGAAGAGGCAGCGGAGGTATGCCAACAAATAGAGGAGTGAAACCTTCAACTGAGAAGAACCGACGTAACCTCCAACATCGAAAACATCATAGAAGATGCGAGTGAACTCCGTTTTCGATGAACTCGAGCTTGTCACCAAGATGACCATAAGCTCCAAAACTCACAAAGAGAAGAACCAAACAAGAACCGATAATATAGTAAGAAGAGGCAGGGAAGGAATGCCAACAAATACAGGACTGAAACCTCCAACTAAGAAGAACCAACATAACCTCCAACATCGAAAACATCATAGAAGATCCGGGTGAACTCCGTTTTTGATGAACTCGAGTTTGTCACCAAGATGACCATAAGCTCCAAAACTCACAAAGAGAAGAACCAAACAAGAACCAATAATATAGTAAGAAGATGCAGGGGAGGTATGCCAACAAATAGAAGTGTGAAACCTCCAAC
>NW_021303274.1:36609-37459 GCF_002162155.2 Triticum dicoccoides
GAAGAACCAAACAAGAACCGATAATATAGTAAGAAGAGGCAGGGGAGGTATGCCAACAAATAGAGGAGTGAAACCTCCAACTGAGAAGAACCGACATAACCTCCAACATCGAAAACATCATAGAAGATGCGAGTGAACTCCGTTTTCGATGAACTCGAGCTTGTCACCAAGATGACCATAAGCTACAAAACTCAGAAAGAGAAGAACCAAACAAGAACCAATAATATAGTAAGAAGAGGCAGGGGAGGTATGCCAACAAATAGAGGAGTGAAACCTCCAACGGAGAAGAACCAGCATAACCTCCAACATCGAAAACATCATAGATGATGCGAGTGAACTCCGTTTTTGATGAACTCGAGCTTGTCACCAAGATGACTACAAGCTCCAAAACTCACAAAGAGAAGAAACAGACAAGAACCGATAATATGGCAAGAAGAGGCAGGGGAGTTATGCCAACAAATAGAGGTGCGAAACATCCAACTGAGAAGAACCGGCATAACCTCCAACATCGAAAACATCATAGAAGATGCGAGTGACCTCCGTTTTCGATGTACTCGAGCTTGTCACCAAGATGACCATAAGCTCCAAAACTCACAAAGAGAAGAACCAAACAAGAACCAATAATATAGTAAGAAGAGGCAGGGGAGGTATGCCAACAAATAGAGGAGTGAAACCTCCAACTGAGAAGAACCGGCATAACCTCCAACGTCGAAAACATCATAGAAGATGCGAGTGAACTCCGTTTTCGATGAACTCAAGCTTGTCAGCAAGATGACCATAAGCTCCAAAACTCACAAAGAGAAGAACCAGACAAGAACCGATAATATAGCAAGAAGAGGCAGGGGAGGTA
>NW_021303274.1:40234-40636 GCF_002162155.2 Triticum dicoccoides
TATGCCAACAAATAGAGGTGCGAAACATCCAACTGAGAAGAACCGGCATAACCTCCAACATCGAAAACATCATAGAAGATGCGAGTGACCTCCGTTTTCGATGTACTCGAGCTTGTCACCAAGATGACCATAAGCTCCAAAACTCACAAAGAGAAGAACCAAACAAGAACCAATAATATAGTAAGAAGAGGCAGGGGAGGTATGCCAACAAATAGAGGAGTGAAACCTCCAACTGAGAAGAACCGGCATAACCTCCAACGTCGAAAACATCATAGAAGATGCGAGTGAACTCCGTTTTCGATGAACTCAAGCTTGTCAGCAAGATGACCATAAGCTCCAAAACTCACAAAGAGAAGAACCAGACAAGAACCGATAATATAGCAAGAAGAGGCAGGGGAGGTA
>NW_021303274.1:41542-42914 GCF_002162155.2 Triticum dicoccoides
AAGATGACCATAAGCTCCAAAACTCACAAAGAGAAGAACCAAACAAGAACCAATAATATAGTAAGAAGAGGCAGGGGAGGTATGCCAACAAATTGAAACCTCCAACGGAGAAGAACCGGCATAACCTCCAACATCGAAAACATCATAGACGATGCGAGTGAACTCCGTTTTCGCTGAACTCGAGCTTGTCACCAAGATGACCATAAGCTACAAAACTCACAAAGAGAAGAACCAAACAAGAACCAATAATATAGTAAGAAGAGGCAGGGGAGGTATGCCAACAAATAGAGGAGTGAAACCTCCAACTGAGAAGAACCGACATAACCTCCAACGTCGAAAACATCATAGAAGATGCGAGTGAACTCCGTTTTCGATGAACTCAAGCTTGTCACCAAGATGACTATAAGCTCCAAAACTCACAAAGAGAAGAACCAGACAAGAACCGATAATATAGCAAGAAGAGGTAGGGGAGGTATGCCAACAAATAGAGGTGTGAAACATCCAACTGAGAAGAACCGGCATAACCTCCAACATCGAAAACATCATAGAAGATGCGAGTGACCTCCGTTTTCGATGCACTCGAGCTTGTCACCAAGATGACCATAAGCTCCAAAACTCACAAAGAGAAGAACCAAACAAGAACCAATAATATAGTAAGAAGAGGCAGGGGAGGTATGCCAACAAATAGAGGAGTGAAACCTCCAACTGAGAAGAACCGGCATAACCTCCAACATCGAAAACATCATAGACGATGCGAGTGAACTCCGTTTTCGATGAACTCGAGCTTGTCAGCAAGATGACCATAAGCTCCAAAACTCACAAAGAGAAGAACCAAACAAGAATCGATAATATAGTAAGAAGAGGCAGGGGAGGTATGCCAACAAATAGAGGAGTGAAACATCCAACTGAGAAGAACCGGCATAACCTCCAACATCAAAAACATCATAGAAGATGCGAGTGACCTCCGTTTTCGATGTACTCGAGCTTGTCACCAAGATGACCATAAGGTCCAAAACTCACAAAGAGAAGAACCAAACAAGAACCGATAATATAGCAAGAAGAGGCAAGGAAGGTATGCCAACAAATAGCGGAGTGAAACCTCCAACTGAGAAGAACCGACATAACCTCCAACGTCGAAAACATCATAGAAGATGTGAGTGAACTCCGTTTTCGATGAACTTAAGCTTGTCACCAAGATGACTATAAGCTCCAAAACTCACAAAGAGAAGAACCAGACAAGAACCGATAATATAGCAAGAAGAGGCAGGGGAGGTATGCCAACAAATAGAGGTGTGAAACATCCAACTGAGAAGAACCGGCATAACCTCCAACATCGAAAACATCATAGAAGATGCGAGTGACCTCCGTTTTC
>NW_021303274.1:42969-43645 GCF_002162155.2 Triticum dicoccoides
TCACCAAGATGACCATAAGCTCCAAAACTCACAAAGAGAAGAACCAAACAAGAACCAATAATATAGTAAGAAGAGGCAGGGGAGGTATGCCAACAAATAGAGGAGTGAAACCTCCAACTGAGAAGAACCGGCATAACCTCCAACATCGAAAACATCATAGACGATGCGAGTGAACTCCGTTTTCGATGAACTCGAGCTTGTCAGCAAGATGACCATAAGCTCCAAAACTCACAAAGAGAAGAACCAAACAAGAACCAATTACATAGTAAGAAGAGGCAGGGGAGGTATGCCAACAAATAGAGGAGTGAAACCTTCAACTGAGAAGAACCGACATAACCTCCAACATCGAAAACATCATAGAAGATGCGAGTGAACTCCGTTTTCGATGAACTCGAGCTTGTCACCAAGATGACCATAAGCTACAAAACTCACAAAGAGAAGAACCAAACAAGAACCGATAATATAGTAAGAAGAGGCAGGGAAGGTATGCCAACAAATACAGGACTGAAACCTCCAACTGAGAAGAACCAACATAACCTCCAACATCGAAAACATCATAGAAGATGCGAGTGAACTCCGTTTTTGATGAACTCTAGCTTGTCACCAAGATGACCATAAGCTACAAAACTCACAAAGAGAAGAACCAAACAAGAACCAATAATATAGTAAGAAGAGG
>NW_021303274.1:43775-44177 GCF_002162155.2 Triticum dicoccoides
TATGCCAACAAATAGAGGTGCGAAACATCCAACTGAGAAGAACCGGCATAACCTCCAACATCGAAAACATCATAGAAGATGCGAGTGACCTCCGTTTTCGATGTACTCGAGCTTGTCACCAAGATGACCATAAGCTCCAAAACTCACAAAGAGAAGAACCAAACAAGAACCAATAATATAGTAAGAAGAGGCAGGGGAGGTATGCCAACAAATAGAGGAGTGAAACCTCCAACTGAGAAGAACCGGCATAACCTCCAACGTCGAAAACATCATAGAAGATGCGAGTGAACTCCGTTTTCGATGAACTCAAGCTTGTCAGCAAGATGACCATAAGCTCCAAAACTCACAAAGAGAAGAACCAGACAAGAACCGATAATATAGCAAGAAGAGGCAGGGGAGGTA
>NW_021303274.1:48263-50597 GCF_002162155.2 Triticum dicoccoides
AGGTATGCCAACAAATAGAGGAGTGAAACCTCCAACTGAGAAGAACCGGCATAACCTCCAACATCGAAAACATCATAGACGATGCGAGTGAACTCCGTTTTCGATGAACTCGAGCTTGTCAGCAAGATGACCATAAGCTCCAAAACTCACAAAGAGAAGAACCAAACAAGAACCGATAATATAGTAAGAAGAGGCAGGGGAGGTATGCCAACAAATAGAGGAGTGAAACATCCAACTGAGAAGAACCGGCATAACCTCCAACATCGAAAACATCATAGAAGATGCGAGTGACCTCCGTTTTCGATGTACTCGAGCTTGTCACCAAAATGACCATAAGGTCCAAAACTCACAAAGAGAAGAACCAAACAAGAACCGATAATATAGCAAGAAGAGGCAAGGAAGGTATGCCAACAAATAGCGGAGTGAGACCTCCAACTGAGAAGAACCGACATAACCTCCAACGTCGAAAACATCATAGAAGATGCGAGTGAACTCCGTTTTCGATGAACTCAAGCTTGTCACCAAGATGACTATAAGCTCCAAAACTCACAAAGAGAAGAACCAGACAAGAACCGATAATATAGCAAGAAGAGGCAGGGGAGGTATGCCAACAAATAGAGGTGTGAAACATCCAACTGAGAAGAACCGGCATAACCTCCAACATCGAAAACATCATAGAAGATGCGAGTGACCTCCGTTTTCGATTTACTTGAGCTTGTCACCAAGATGACCATAAGCTCCAAACTCACAAAGAGAAGAACCAAACAAGAACCAATAATATAGTAAGAAGAGGCAGGGGAGGTATGCCAACAAATTGAGGAGTGAAACCTCCAACTGAGAAGAACCGGCATAACCTCCAACATCGAAAACATCATAGAAGATGCGAGTGAACTCCGTTTTCGATGAACTCGAGCTTGTCAGCAAGATGACCATAAGCTCCAAAACTCACAAAGAGAAGAACCAAACAAGAACCGATAATATAGCAAGAAGAGGAAGGGGAGGTAAGCCAACAAATTGAAACCACCAACGGAGAAGAACCGGCATAACCTCCAACATCGAAAAAATCATAGAGGATGCGAGTGACCTCCATTTTCGATGTACTCGAGCTTGTCACCAAGATGACCATAAGCTCCAAAACTCACAAAGAGGAGAACCAAACAAGAACCAATAATATAGTAAGAAGAGGCAGCGGAGGTATGCCAACAAATAGAGGAGTGAAACCTCCAACTGAGAAGAACCGGCATAACCTCCAACATCGAAAACATCATAGAAGATGCGAGTGAACTCCGTTTTCGATGAACTCGAGCTTGTCAGCAAGATGACCATAAGCTCCAAAACTCACAAAGAGAAGAACCAAACAAGAACCGATAATATAGCAAGAAGAGGAAGGGGAGGTATGCCAACAAATAGAGGTGTGAAACATCCAACTGAGAAGAACCGGCATAACCTCCAACATCGAAAACATCATAGAAGATGCGAGTGACCTCCGTTTTCGATGTACTCGAGCATGTCACCAAGATGACCATAAGCTCCAAAACTCACAAAGAGAAGAACCAAACAAGAACCAATAATGTAGTAAGAAGAGGCAGGGGAGGTATGCCAACAAATAGCGGAGTGAAACCTCCAACTGAGAAGAACCGACATAACCTCCAATGTCGAAAACATCATAGAAGATGCGAGTGAACTCCGTTTTCGATGAACTCAAGCTTGTCACCAAGATGACTATAAGCTCCAAAACTCACAAAGAGAAGAACCAGACAAGAACCGATAATATAGCAAGAAGAGGTAGGGGAGGTATGCCAACAAATAGAGGTGTGAAACATCCAACTGAGAAGAACCGGCATAACCTCCAACATCGAAAACATCATAGAAGATGCGAGTGACCTCCGTTTTCGATGCACTCGAGCTTTTCACCAAGATGACCATAAGCTCCAAAACTCACAAAGAGAAGAACCAAACAAGAACCAATAATATAGTAAGAAGAGGCAGGGGAGGTATGCCAACAAATAGAGGAGTGAAACCTCCAACTGAGAAGAACCGGCATAACCTCCAACATCGAAAACATCATAGACGATGCGAGTGAACTCCGTTTTCGATGAACTCGAGCTTGTCAGCAAGATGACCATAAGCTCCAAAACTCACAAAGAGAAGAACCAAACAAGAACCAATTACATAGTAAGAAGAGGCAGGGGAGGTATGCCAACAAATAGAGGAGTGAAACCTTCAACTGAGAAGAACCGACATAACCTCCAACATCGAAAACATCATAGAAGATGCGAGTGAACTCCGTTTTCGATGAACTCGAGCTTGTCACCAAGATGACCATAAGCTACA
>NW_021303274.1:55449-56409 GCF_002162155.2 Triticum dicoccoides
GAGCTTGTCACCAAGATGACCATAAGCTCCAAACTCACAAAGAGAAGAACCAAACAAGAACCAATAATATAGTAAGAAGAGGCAGGGGAGGTATGCCAACAAATTGAGGAGTGAAACCTCCAACTGAGAAGAACCGGCATAACCTCCAACATCGAAAACATCATAGAAGATGCGAGTGAACTCCGTTTTCGATGAACTCGAGCTTGTCAGCAAGATGACCATAAGCTCCAAAACTCACAAAGAGAAGAACCAAACAAGAACCGATAATATAGCAAGAAGAGGAAGGGGAGGTATGCCAACAAATTGAAACCTCCAACGGAGAAGAACCGGCATAACCTCCAACATCGAAAAAATCATAGAGGATGCGAGTGACCTCCATTTTCGATGTACTCGAGCTTGTCACCAAGATGACCATAAGCTACAAAACTCACAAAGAGAAGGACCAAACAAGAACCAATAATATAGTAAGAAGAGGCAGGGGAGGTATGCCAACAAATAGAGGAGTGAAACCTCCAACTGAGAAGAACCGACATAACCTCCAACGTCGAAAACATCATAGAAGATGCGAGTGAACTCCGTTTTCGATGAACTCAAGCTTGTCACCAAGATGACTATAAGCTCCACAACTCACAAAGAGAAGAACCAGACAAGAACCGATAATATAGCAAGAAGAGGTAGGGGAGGTATGCCAACAAATAGAGGTGTGAAACATCCAACTGAGAAGAACCGGCATAACCTCCAACATCGAAAACATCATAGAAGATGCGAGTGACCTCCGTTTTCGATGCACTCGAGCTTGTCACCAAGATGACCATAAGCTCCAAAACTCACAAAGAGAAGAACCAAACAAGAACCAATAATATAGTAAGAAGAGGCAGGGGAGGTATGCCAACAAATAGAGGAGTGAAACCTCCAACTGAGAAGAACCGGCATAACCTCCAACATCGAAAACATCATAGA
>NW_021303274.1:61440-62192 GCF_002162155.2 Triticum dicoccoides
ATCATAGAAGATGCCAGTGAACTCCGTTTTCGATGAACTCGAGCTTGTCACCAAGATGACCATAAGCTCCAAAACTCACAAAGAGAAGAACCAAACAAGTGCCGATAATATAGTAAGAAGAGGAAGGGGAGGTATGCCAACAAATAGAGGAGTGAAACCTCCAACTGAGAAGAACCGACATAACCTCCAACATCGAAAACATCATAGAAGATGCGAGTGAACTCCGTTTTCGATGAACTAGAGCTTGTCACCAAGATGACCATAAGCTCCAAAACTCGCAAAGAGAAGAACCAAACAAGAACCGATAATATAGAGGCAGGGGAGGTACATTAACAAATAGAGGAGTGAAACCTCCAACTAAGAAGAACCGACATAACCTCCAAGATCGAAAACATCATAGAAGATGTGAGTGAACTCCGTTTTCGATGAACTCGAGCTTGTCACCAAGATGACCATAAGCTTCAAAACTCACAAAGAGAAGAAACAAATAAGAACCAATAATATAGTAAGAAGAGGCAAGGGAGGTATGCCAACAAATATAGGAGTGAAACCTCCAACTGAGAAGAACCGGCATGACCTCCAACATCGAATACATCATAGAAGATGCGAGTGAATTCCATTTTCGATGAACTCGAGCTTGTCACCAAGATGACCATAAGCTCCAAAACTCACAAAGAGAAGAACCAAAGAAGAACCGATAATATAGTAAGAAGAGGCAGGGGAGGTATGCCAACAAATAGAGGAGTGTAACC
>NW_021303274.1:64202-65153 GCF_002162155.2 Triticum dicoccoides
GACATAACCTCCAACATCGAAAACATCATAGAAGATGCGAGTGAACTCCGTTTCGATGAACTCGAGCTTGTCACCAAGATGACCATAAGCTCCAAAACTCACAAAGAGAAGAACCAAACAAGAACCGATAATATAGACGTAGGGGAGGTACATTAACAAATAGAGGAGTGAAACCTCCAACTGAGAAGAACCGACATAACCTCCAACAGCGAAAACATCATAGAAGATGTGAGTGAACTCCGTTTTCGATGAACTCGAGCTTGTCACCAAGATGACCATAAGCTTCACAACTAACAAAGAGAAGAACCAAATAAGAACCAATAATATAGTAAGAAGAGGCAAGGGAGGTATGCCAACAAATAGAGGAGTGAAACCTCCAACTGAGAAGAACCGGCATGACCTCCAACATCGAAAACATCATAGAAGATGCGAGTGAACTCCGTTTTCGATGAACTCGAGCTTGTCACCAAGATGACCATAAGCTCCAAAACTCACAAAGAGAAGAACCAAACAAGAACCAATAATATAGTAAGAAGAGGCATAGGAGGTATGCCAACAAATAGAGGAGTGAAACCTCCAACTGAGAAGAACCGACATAACCTCCAACATCGAAAACATCATAGAAGATGCGAGTGAACTCCGTTTTCGACGAACTCGAGCATGTTACCAAGATGACCATAAGCTCCAAAACTCACAAAGAGAAGAACCAAACAAGAACCAATAATATAGTAAGAAGAGGCATGGGAGGTATGCCAACAAATAGAGGAGTGAAACCTCCAACTGAGAAGAACCAACATAACCTCCAACATCGAAAACATCATAGAAGATGCGAGTGAACTCCGTTGTCGATGAACTCGAGCTTGTCACCAAGATGACCATAAGCTCCAACACTCACAAAGAGAAGAACCAAACAAGAACCGATAATATAGAGGCAGGGGAGGTATGCCAACA
>NW_021303274.1:66323-67017 GCF_002162155.2 Triticum dicoccoides
TCCAAAACTCACAAAGAGAAGAACCAAACAAGAACCAATAATATAGTAAGAAGAGGCAGGGGAGGTATGCCAACAAATAGAGGAGTGAAACCTCCAACTGAGAAGAACCGGCATAACCTCCAACATCGAAAACATCATAGAAGATGCGAGTGAACTCCGTTTTCGATGTACTCGAGCTTGTCACCAAGATGACCATAAGCTCCAAAACTCAGAAAGAGAAGAAGCAAACCAGAACCAATTATATAGTAAGAAGAGGCAGGGGAGGTATGCCAACAAATAGAGGAGTGAAACCTCCAACTGAGAAGAAAAGGCATAACCTCCAACATCGAAAACTTCATAAAAAAGATGCGAGTGAACTCCGTTTTCGATGAACTCGAGCTTGTCACCAAGATGACCATAAGCTCGAAAACTCACAAAGAGAAGAACCAAAGTAGAACCGATAATATAGTAAGAAGATGCAGGGGAGGTATGCCAACAAATAGAGGAGTGAAACCTCCAACTGAGAAGAACCGACATAACCTCCAACATCGAAAACATCATACAAGATGCGAGTGAACTCCGTTTTCGATGAACTCGAGCTTGTCAACAAGACGACCATAAGCTCCAAAACTCACAAAGAGAAGAACCAAACAAGAACCGATAATATAGAGGCAGGGGAGGTATGCCAACAAATAGAGGAGTGAAACCTCCAACT
>NW_021303274.1:68679-69266 GCF_002162155.2 Triticum dicoccoides
AAGAGGCATGGGAGGTATGCCAACAAATAGAGGAGTGAAACCTCCAACTGAGAAGAACCAACATAACCTCCAACATCGAAAACATCATAGAAGATGCGAGTGAACTCCGTTTTCGATGAACTCGAGCTTGTCACCAAGATGACCATAAGCTCCAAAACTCACAAAGAGAAGAACCAAACAAGAACAATAATATAGTAAGAAGAGGCAGGGGAGGTATGCCAACAAATAGAGGAGTAAAACCTCCAACTGAGAGGAACCGACATAACCTCCAACATCGAAAACATCATAGAAGATGCGAGTGAACTCCGTTTTCGATGTACTCGAGCTTGTCACCAAGATGACCATAAGCTCCAAAACTCAGAAAGAGAAGAAGCAAACAAGAACCAATAATATAGTAAGAAGAGGCAGGGGAGGTATGCCAACAAATAGAGGAGTGAAACCTCCAACTGAGAAGAAAAGGCATAACCTCCAACATCGAAAACATCATAAAAGATGCGAGTGAACTCCGTTTTCGATGAACTCGAGCTTGTCACCAAGATGACCATAAGCTCCAAAACTCACAAAGAGAAGAACCAAAGTAGAACCAA
>NW_021303274.1:70903-71446 GCF_002162155.2 Triticum dicoccoides
GAGAAGAACCGGCATAACCTCCAACATCGAAAACATCATAGAACATGCGAGTGAACTCCGTTTTCGACGAACTCGAGCATGTCACCAAGATGACCATAAGCTCCAAAACTCACAAAGAGAAGAACCAAAGAAGAACCAATAATATAGTAAGAAGAGGCATGGGAGTTATGCCAACAAATAGAGGAGTGAAACCTCCAACTGAGAAGAACCAACATAACCTCCAACATCGAAAACATCATAGAAGATGCGAGTGAACTCCGTTTTCGATGAACTCGAGCTTGTCACCAAGATGACCATAAGCTCCAAAACTAACAGAGAGAAGACCCAAACAAGAACCAATAATATAGTAAGAAGAGGCAGGGGAGGTATGCCAACAAATAGAGGAGTGAAACCTCCAACTGAGAAGAACCGACATAACCTCCAACATCGAAAACATCATAGAAGATGCGAGTGAATTCCGTTTTTGATGAACACGAGCTTGTCACCAAGATGACCATAAGCTCCAAAACTCACAAAGAGAAGAACCAAACAAGAACCGATAAT
>NW_021303274.1:74505-76020 GCF_002162155.2 Triticum dicoccoides
AACTCCCTTTTCGACGAACTCGAGCTTGTCACCAAGATGACCATAAGCTCCAAAACTCACAAAGAGAAGAACCAAACAAGAGCCGATAATATAGTAAGAAGAGGAAGGGGAGGTATGCCAACAAATAGAGGAGTGAAACCTCCAACTGAGAAGAACCGGCATAACCTGCAACATCGAAAACATCATAGAAGATGCGAGTGAACTACGTTTTCGATGAACTCGAGCTTGTCACCAAGATGACCATAAGCTCCAAAACTCACAAAGAGAAGAACCAAACAAGAACCAATAATATAGTAAGAAGAGGCAGGGGAGGTATGCCAACAAATAGAGGAGTGAAACCTCCAACTGAGAAGAACCGACATAACCTCCAACATCGATAACATCATAGAAGATGCGAGTGAACTCCGTTTTCGATGAACTCGAGCTTGTCACCAAGATGACCATAAGCTCCAAAACTCACAAAGAGAAGAACCAAACAAGAACCAATAATATAGTAAGAAGAGGCAGGGGAGGTATGCCAACAAATAGAGGAGTGAAACCTCCAACCGAGAAGAACCGACATAACCTCCAACATCGAAAACATCATAGACGATGCGAGTGAACTCCGTTTTCGATGAACTCGAGCTTGTCACCAAGATGACCATAAGCTCCAAAACTCACAAAGAGAAGAACCAAACAAGAACCGATAATATAGTAAGAAGAGGCAGGGGAGGTATGCCAACAAATAGAGGAGTGAGACCTCCATACGAGAAGAACCGGCATAACCTCCAACATCGAAAACATCATAGACGATGCGAGTGAACTCCGTTTTTGATGAACTCGAGCTTGTCTCCAAGAGGACCATAAGCTCCAATTCTGACAAAGAGAAGAACCAAACAAGAACCGATAATATAGAGGCAGAGGAGGTATGCCAACAAATAGAGGAGTGAAACCTCCAACTGAGAAGAACCGGCATAACCTCCAACATCGAAAACATCATAGAACATGCGAGTGAACTCCGTTTTCGATGAACTCGAGCTTGTCAGCAAGATGACCATAAGCTCCAAAACTCACAAAGAGAAGAACCAAACAAGAACCGATAATATAGTAAGAAGAGGCAGGGGAGGTATGCCAACAAATAGAGGAGTGAAACCTCCAACTGAGAAGAACCGGCATAACCTCCAACATCGAAAACATCATAGAAGATGCGAGTGAACTCCGTTTTCGACGAACTCGAGCATGTCACCAAGATGACCATAAGCTCCAAAACTCACAAAGAGAAGAACCAAAGAAGAACCAATAATATTGTAAGAAGAGGCATGGGAGGTATGCCAACAAATAGAGGAGTGAAACCTCCAACTGAGAAGAACCAACATAACCTCCAACATCGAAAACATCATAGAAGATGCGAGTGAACTCCATTTTCGATGAACTCGAGCTTATCACCAAGATGACCATAAGCTCCAAAACTCACAAAGAGAAGAACCAAACAAGAACCAATAATATAGTAAGAAGAGGCAGTGGAGGTATGCCAAC
>NW_021303274.1:80708-81440 GCF_002162155.2 Triticum dicoccoides
GAACTCGAGCATGTCACCAAGACGACCATAAGCTCCAAAACTGACAAAGAGAAGAACCAAAGAAGAACCAATAATATTGTAAGAAGAGGCATGGGAGGTATGCCAACAAATAGAGGAGTGAAACCTCCAACTGAGAAGAACCAACATAACCTCCAACATCGAAAACATCATAGAAGATGCGAGTGAACTCCGTTTTCGATGAACTCGAGCTTATCACCAAGATGACCATAAGCTCCAAAACTCACAAAGAGAAGAACCAAACAAGAACCAATAATATAGTAAGAAGAGGCAGGGGAGGTATGCCAACAAATAGAGGAGTAAAACCTCCAACTGAGAAGAACCGACATAACCTCCAACATCGAAAACATCATAGAAGATGCGAGTGAACTCCGTTTTTGATGAACACGAGCTTGTCACCAAGATGACCATAAGCTCCAAAACTCACAAAGAGAAGAACCAAACAAGAACCGATAATATAGTAAGAAGAGGCAGGGGAGGTATGCCAACAAATAGAGGAGTGAAACCTCCAACTGAGAAGAACCGGCATAACCTCCAACATCGAAAACATCATAGAAGATGCGAGTGAACTCCGTTTTCGATGAACTTGAGCTTGTCACGAAGATGACCATAAGCTCCAAAACTCACAAAGAGAAGAACCAAACAAGAACCAATAATATAGTAAGAAGAGGCAGGGGAGGTATGCCAACAAATAGAGGAGTGAAACCTCCAACC
>NW_021303274.1:82336-82944 GCF_002162155.2 Triticum dicoccoides
ACGAACTCGAGCTTGTCACCAAGATGACCATCAGCTCCAAAACTCACAAAGAGAAGAACCAAACAAGAGCCGATAATATAGTAAGAAGAGGAAGGGGAGGTATGCCAACAAATAGAGGAGTGAAACATCCAACTCAGAAGAACCGACATAACCTGCAACATCGAAAACATCATAGAAGATGCGAGTGAACTCCGTTTTCGATGAACTCGAGCTTGTCACCAAGATGACCATAAGCTCCAAAACTCACAAAGAGAAGAACCAAACAAGAACCAATAATATAGTAAGAAGAGGCAGGGGAGGTATGCCAACAAATAGAGGAGTGAAACCTCCAACCGAGAAGAACCGGCATAACCTCCTACATCGAAAACATCATAGACGATGCGAGTGAACTCAGTTTTCGATGAACTCGAGCTTGTCACCAAGATGACCATAAGCTCCAAAACTCACAAAGAGAAGAACCAAACAAGAACCGATAATATAGTAAGAAGAGGCAGGGGAGGTATGCCAACAAATAGAGGAGTGAAACCTCCAACTGAGAAGAACCGGCATAACGTCCGACATCGAAAACATCATAGAAGATGCGACTGAACTCCCTTTTCGACGAACTC
>NW_021303274.1:84701-85868 GCF_002162155.2 Triticum dicoccoides
AAGATGCGAGTGAACTCCGTTTTCGATGAACTCGAGCTTGTCACCAAGATGACCATAAGGTCCAAATCTCACAAAGAGAAGAACCAAATAAGAACCGATAATATAGTAAGAAGAGGCAGGGGAGGTATGCCAACAAATAGAGGAGTGAAACCTCCAACTGAGAAGAACCGGCATAACCTCCAACATCGAAAACATCATAGAAGATGCGAGTGAACTCCGTTTTCGATTAACTCGAGCTTGTCACTAAGATGACCATAAGGTCCAAAACTCACAAAGAGAAGAACCAAACAAGAACCGATAATATAGTAAGAAGAGGCAGGGGAGGTATTCTAACAAATAGAGGAGTGAAACCTCCAACTGAGAAGAGCCGGCATAACCTCCAACATCGAAAACATCATAGAAGATGCGAGTGAACTCCTTTTTCGATGAACTCGAGCTTGTCACCAAGATGACCATAAGCTCCAAAACTCACAAAGAGAAGAACCAAACAAGAACCGATAATATAGTAAGAAGAGGTAGGGGAGGTATGCCAACAAATAGAGGAGTGAAACCTCCAACTGAGAAGAACCGGCATAAGCTCCCACATCGAAAACATCATAGAAGATGCGAGTGAACTCCGTTTTCGATGAACTCGAGCTTGTCACCAAGATGACCATAAGCTCCAAAACTCACGAAGAGAAGAACCGATAATATAGTACGAATAGGCAGGGGAGGTATGCCAACAAATGGAGGAGTGAAACCTCCAACTGAGAAGAACCGGCATAACCTGCAACATCGAAAACATCATAGAAGATGCGAGTGAACTCCGTTTTCGATGAACTCGAGCTTGTCACCAAGATGACCATAAGCTCCAAAACTCACAAAGAGAAGAACCGATAATATAGTAAGAACAGGCAGGGGAGGTATGCCAACAAATGGAGGAGTGAAACCTCCAACTGAGAAGAACCGGCATAACCTCCAACATCGAAAACATCATAGAAGATGCGAGTGAACTCCGTTTTCGATGAACTCGAGCTTGTAACCAAGATGACCATAAGCTCCAAAACTAACAGAGAGAAGAACCAAACATGAACCAATAATATAGTAAGGAGAGGTAGGGGAGGTACGCCAACAAATAGATGAGTGAAACCTCCAACTGAGAAAAACCGGCATAACCTCCAACATCGA
>NW_021303274.1:86103-86840 GCF_002162155.2 Triticum dicoccoides
ATAGAAGATGCGAGTGAACTCCGTTTTCGATGAACTCGAGCTTGTCACCAAGATGACCATAAGCTCCAAAACTCACAAAGAGAAGAACCAAACAAGAACCAATAATATAGTAAGAAGAGGCAGGGGAGGTATGCCAACAAATAGAGGAGTGAAACCTCCAACTAAGAAGAACCGGCATAACCCCCAACATCAAAAACATCATAGAAGATGCGAGTGAACTCCGTTTTCGATGAACTTGAGCTTGTCACCAAGAAGACCTTAAGCTCCAAAACTCACAAAGAGAAGAACCAAACAAGAACCAATAATATAGTAAGAAGAGGTAGGGGAGGTATGCCAACAAATAGAGGAGTGAAACCTCCAACTGAGAAGAACCGGCATAACCTCCGACATCTAAAACATCATAGAAGATGCGGGTGAACTCCCTTTTCGACGAACTCGAGCTTGTCACCAAGATGACCATAAGCTCCAAAACTCACAAAGAGAAGAACCAAACAAGAGCCGATAATATAGTAAGAAGAGGAAGGGGAGGTATGCCAACAAATAGAGGAGTGAAACCTCCAACTGAGAAGAACCGGCATAACCTGCAACATCAAAAACATCATAGAAGATGCGAGTGAACTCCATTTTCGATGAACTCGAGCTTGTCACCAAGATGACCATAAGCTCCAAAACTCACAAAGAGAAGAACCAAACAAGAACCAATAATATAGTAAGAAGAGGCAGGGGAGGTATGCCAA
>NW_021303274.1:86850-88017 GCF_002162155.2 Triticum dicoccoides
AAGATGCGAGTGAACTCCGTTTTCGATGAACTCGAGCTTGTCACCAAGATGACCATAAGGTCCAAATCTCACAAAGAGAAGAACCAAATAAGAACCGATAATATAGTAAGAAGAGGCAGGGGAGGTATGCCAACAAATAGAGGAGTGAAACCTCCAACTGAGAAGAACCGGCATAACCTCCAACATCGAAAACATCATAGAAGATGCGAGTGAACTCCGTTTTCGATTAACTCGAGCTTGTCACTAAGATGACCATAAGGTCCAAAACTCACAAAGAGAAGAACCAAACAAGAACCGATAATATAGTAAGAAGAGGCAGGGGAGGTATTCTAACAAATAGAGGAGTGAAACCTCCAACTGAGAAGAGCCGGCATAACCTCCAACATCGAAAACATCATAGAAGATGCGAGTGAACTCCTTTTTCGATGAACTCGAGCTTGTCACCAAGATGACCATAAGCTCCAAAACTCACAAAGAGAAGAACCAAACAAGAACCGATAATATAGTAAGAAGAGGTAGGGGAGGTATGCCAACAAATAGAGGAGTGAAACCTCCAACTGAGAAGAACCGGCATAAGCTCCCACATCGAAAACATCATAGAAGATGCGAGTGAACTCCGTTTTCGATGAACTCGAGCTTGTCACCAAGATGACCATAAGCTCCAAAACTCACGAAGAGAAGAACCGATAATATAGTACGAATAGGCAGGGGAGGTATGCCAACAAATGGAGGAGTGAAACCTCCAACTGAGAAGAACCGGCATAACCTGCAACATCGAAAACATCATAGAAGATGCGAGTGAACTCCGTTTTCGATGAACTCGAGCTTGTCACCAAGATGACCATAAGCTCCAAAACTCACAAAGAGAAGAACCGATAATATAGTAAGAACAGGCAGGGGAGGTATGCCAACAAATGGAGGAGTGAAACCTCCAACTGAGAAGAACCGGCATAACCTCCAACATCGAAAACATCATAGAAGATGCGAGTGAACTCCGTTTTCGATGAACTCGAGCTTGTAACCAAGATGACCATAAGCTCCAAAACTAACAGAGAGAAGAACCAAACATGAACCAATAATATAGTAAGGAGAGGTAGGGGAGGTACGCCAACAAATAGATGAGTGAAACCTCCAACTGAGAAAAACCGGCATAACCTCCAACATCGA
>NW_021303274.1:88411-89027 GCF_002162155.2 Triticum dicoccoides
AAGAACCGGCATAACCTGCAACATCGAAAACATCATAGAAGATGCGAGTGAACTCCGTTTTCGATGAACTCGAGCTTGTCACCAAGATGACCATAAGCTCCAAAACTCACAAAGAGAAGAACCAAACAAGAGCCGATAATATAGTAAGAAGAGGAAGGGGAGGTATGCCAACAAATAGAGGAGTGAAACCTCCAACTGAGAAGAACCGACATAACCTCCAACATCGAAAACATCATAGAAGATGGGAGTGAACTCCGTTTTCGATGAACTCGAGCTTGTCACCAAGATGACCATAAGCTCCAAAACTCACAAAGAGAAGAACCAAACAAGAACCAATAATATAGTAAGAAGAGGCATAGGAGGTATGCCAACAAATAGAGGAGTGAAACCTCCAACTGAGAAGAACCGACATAACCTCCAACATCGAAAACATCATAGAAGATGCGAGTGAACTCCGTTTTCGATGTACTCGAGCTTGTCACCAATATGACCATAAGCTCCAAAACTCAGAAAGAGAAGAAGCAAACAAGAACCAATAATATAGTAAGAAGAGGCAGGGGAGGTATGCCAACAAATAGAGGAGTGAAACCTCCAACTGAGAAGAACAGGCATGACC
>NW_021303274.1:89563-90362 GCF_002162155.2 Triticum dicoccoides
AGGGGAGGTATGCCAACAAATAGAGGAGTGAAACCTCCAACTGAGAAGAACCGTCATAACCTACAACATCGAAAACATCATAGAAGATGCGAGTGTACTCCGTTTTTGATGAACTCGAGCTTGTCACCAAGATGACCATAAGCTCCAAAACTCACAAAGAGAAGAACCAAACAAGAACCGATAATATAGTAAGAAGAGGCAGGGGAGGTATGCCAACTAATAGAGGAGTGAAACCTCCAACCGAGAAGAACCGACATAACCTCCAACATCGAAAACATCATAGAAGATGCGAGTGAACTCCGTTTTCGATGAACTCGAGCTTTTCACCAAGTTGACCATAGGCTCCAAAACCCACAAAGAGAAGAACCAAACAAGAACCAATAATATAGTAAGAAGAGGCATGGGAGGTATGCCAACAAATAGAGGAGTGAAACCTCCAACTGAGAAGAACCGACATAACCTCCAACATCGAAAACATCATAGAAGATGCGAGTGAACCCCGTTTTCGATGAACTCGAGCTTGTCACCAAGATGACCATAAGCTCCAAAACTCACAAAGAGAAGAACCAAACAAGAACCAATAATATAGAACGAAGAGGTAGGGGAGGTATGCCAACAAATAGAGGAGTGAAACCTCCAACTGAGAAAAACCGGCATAACCTCCAACATCGAAAACATCATAGAAGATGCGAGTGAACTCCGTTTTGGATGAACTGGAGCTTGTCACCAAGATGACCATAAGCTCCAAAACTCACAAAGAGAAGAACCAAACAATAACCGATAATATAGTAAGAAGAGG
>NW_021303274.1:90569-91931 GCF_002162155.2 Triticum dicoccoides
AAGAGGCATGGGAGGTATGCCAACAAATAGAGGAGTGAAACCTCCAACTGAGAAGAACCAACATAACCTCCAACATCGAAAACATCATAGAAGATGCGAGTGAACTCCGTTTTCGATGAACTCGAGCTTGTCACCAAGATGACCATAAGCTCCAAAACTCACAAAGAGAAGAACCAAACAAGAACAATAATATAGTAAGAAGAGGCAGGGGAGGTATGCCAACAAATAGAGGAGTAAAACCTCCAACTGAGAGGAACCGACATAACCTCCAACATCGAAAACATCATAGAAGATGCGAGTGAACTCCGTTTTCGATGTACTCGAGCTTGTCACCAAGATGACCATAAGCTCCAAAACTCAGAAAGAGAAGAAGCAAACAAGAACCAATAATATAGTAAGAAGAGGCAGGGGAGGTATGCCAACAAATAGAGGAGTGAAACCTCCAACTGAGAAGAAAAGGCATAACCTCCAACATCGAAAACATCATAAAAGATGCGAGTGAACTCCGTTTTTGATGAACTCGAGCTTGTCACGAAGATGACCATAAGCTCCAAAACTCACAAAGAGAAGAACCAAAGTAGAACCGATAATATAGTAAGAAGATGCAGGGGAGGTATGCCAACAAATAGAGGAGTGAAACCTCCAACTGAGAAGAACCGACATAACCTCCAAAATCGAAAACATCATACAAGATGCGAGTGAACTCCGTTTTCGATGAACTCCAGCTTGTCACCAAGACGACCATAAGCTCCAAAACTCACAAAGAGAAGAACCAAAGAAGAACCAATAATATAGTAAGAAGAGGCATGGGAGTTATGCCAACAAATAGAGGAGTGAAACCTCCAACTGAGAAGAATCAACATAACCTCCAACATCGAAAACATCATAGAAGATGCGAGTGAACTCCGTTTTCGATGAACTCGAGCTTGTCACCAAGATGACCATAAGCTCCAAAACTCACAAAGCGAAGACCCAAACAAGAACCAATAATATAGTAAGAAGAGGCAGGGGAGGTATGCCAACAAATAGAGGAGGAAACCTCCAACTGAGAAGAACCGGCATAACCTCCAACATCGAAAACATCATAGAAGATGCGAGTGAACTCAGTTTTCGATGAACTCGAGCTTGTCACCAAGATGACCATAAGCTCCAAAACTCACAAAGAGAAGAACCAAACAAGAACCAATAATATAGTAAGAAGAGGCAGCGGAGGTATGCCAACAAATAGAGGAGTGAAACCTCCAAACGAGAGGAACCGGCATAACCTCCAACATCGAAAACATCATAGACGATGCGAGTGAACTCCGTTTTCGATGAACTCAAGCTTGTCACCAAGATGACCATAAGCTCCAAAACTCACAA
>NW_021303274.1:92121-95034 GCF_002162155.2 Triticum dicoccoides
AGCCGGTAATATAGTAAGAAGAGGAAGGGGGGGTATGCCAACAAATAGAGGAGTGAAACCTCTAACTAAGAAGAACCGGCATAACCTCCAACATCGAAAACATCATCGAAGATGCGAGTGAACTCCATTTTCGATGAACTCGAGCTTGTCACCAAGATGATCATAAGCTCCAAAACTCACAAAGAGAAGAACCAAACAAGAACCGATAATATAGAGGCAGGGGAGGTATGCCAACAAATAGAGGAGTGAAACCTCCAACTGAGAAGAACCGGCATAACCTCCAACATCGAAAACATCATAGAAGATGCGAGTGAACTCCGTTTTCGACGAACTCGAGCATGTCACCAAGATGACCATAAGCTCCAAAACTCACAAAGAGAAGAACCAAAGAAGAACCAATAATATTGTAAGAAGAGGCATGTAGCGACCCGACCTCAGACGGTCAAGCCTCTGTGTTACTGTGCCATCCCTGGATCAGTATGCTGGCACACACAGTACATCAATGTATATATCAAAGTGCAATCACATGTATAAATAACGTAAAATGATATATACCTCATAATACTCAGCGGAAACAATCAAACGGGTGTGGAGTCCCATCAACGCCATCGGCAGGTTGAGTGTAGACCGTAACCCTGTATCGTAATTCTTACTCGTCGAGGAAATATCTGCAACATGATACGTTGCAGCCGTGTAGGTCAGTACATTGAATGTACCGGCAAGATCACAATAAAAAGAACAGATGATAAAACTATACTATATGCATTATGGCTTTGTGGCTCTGTATCTGAATTTTGTTTGCGTAAAAGCTGGTTTTATTTTACCTACATCAAAGGCAAAAGTGAAGTCTGTACTATGGAGTTTTCTATCATGACATGGTTCCACCAACCGATGTCTCATAGCCCAAAATCATCATAGGTTGCCCACAATTAAGTTATCAGTCCAGTGTTGAGAGTTCCGAGATAGATCCAAGTCCAGAGGCTCAAATTGTCCGTAACCGGGGACACGGCTAATCGATTAGGTTTAAACCCTCTGCAGAGGTTTGTACACTTTACCCACAAGATTCGATCCCTCTTTTTACGTTCTCGCACTTCAGGGCGTTTGAGAACAAGACGACCGAAACATGGTCTTCCGAAGAGTTCCTCTGACCACTGTCCGGTACTCATCCCATCCTACCGTAGTTCTACATCTGCTAGTACCGTCCCAGCCAGAGTCACCACTAAGGTCAACCAAGCCAGAGCCCATAATGACTTGCGGTTGCACAGGTAAGCTTCCGGGCATGAAGTATTCTTCCGTCTCTTTGAGTCTGGGTGAAGCTTTCCGCAAGATGTCATGGTGCTTCTCCATGCATCCCGGCCAACCACTGGTTTCTCCAGGGTGCCCGTCAACCATCCTTCACCCAGTAGTGTGTATTGAATTCTTGTCTCGAGTCTTGAAGTCTTGAGGCCTTGAAGATGCAGTCCTTGCAGATGCCATCATGGAGCTGTCGTCATTGACGTAGAGTCCTCCTTCTTCACACCACTCTCGTGCACTCATACCAACCCCGTCTACTATAGCGTAGCATTAAAGTAAATGACGTCCCGGGCTTGGTAACAGGGTGATGGGTTCCTACCTCATGCATACTAATCAACTACAAGAATTCAATATCACTACTGAAGGGTGGTTGCAAAGATGCCACTAAATGCAATAAAACATAGGTATGAAAGCATGGTCAAAGTGAACTTGCCTGGTTGACGATCTTCGAAAAAAACTAGGGTTTCGTAGTAGCAATCTTCGCACTCCGGAAATTCTACCGAGGCAAACAATAACTATAATAAGCACATAGCAATAGGATCACATAACACAACATAACAAAGTAACATAACACAACAAACAACCAAAACTCAAATCCAAAAGAAAAACTCAAATAAAGGCCACTCAAAGTTTTCCCTACTTCAAACAATAACAAAAAAAGTTTTATATAATAAAAATTTCTTAATATAACCTAATCATGGTTTTAGGTTAACTTAACAGAAAAGGTTTCACTAAGCAACTAGGAGCAAAAAGAATTAATTAAAAAGCTATTATAAAACTTATTTTAGGCCTAATCCAATTTCTATTAAGAAAAAAATAATTTAAAACTTTTATTAGTTATAAATAAAAGTTCATATACTAGAATGACAGAAACTAACCTAGAATAACTAATCACAAGTTAAAAATAAATTAATTTACTAATTAATTAATTAGGAAAACAGGAACTAGTTAATTAATTAGGATTAATAGGATTCTGTCTAAAACTAATTATTTATTAATCCTAAAATACCCAAGTTAATTTCTAGGGTTTGGCAATGTCAAAATAAAGTGATGACAAAAAGAGTCATGCAAAAATAATTTTTTTGTTAACTAAAGTTATAGCAGATTTACTATTCTGACTAAAACTAAAATAAAGCAATTTTAATTATTTTTGACATAGCTAAATATATATTTTACAGAAACTACATAAAATTTGCAATCCAACAAAAAAAGAATCACTCAAAAATATTAAACAGAATAAAAGATATACATTTTTGAAAACAGAAACTATTCAGCTAAAACAGAAAATCAAAATAAAAAGAAAAAGGCCTAATGGGCCTATACTGTGCCCTGTGCGTTAGATAGCCTAAACGGCCCTAGGTTTAAACTAAACGAACCGGGCCTAAAATAAAAACCTAAACAAAAAAAACTAAACCGATCGGAACCGGCCGGTTTTATGAATAAAAACCTAACCCTTCGGGGTTTCTAATCCTAGCCCTAGATCTAGGATCGGACGGGGGAGGGCGATGCCGGTGACTTACCGGACTCCGGCGACGGCGGCGGCGGCGGTGAGAGTGCGTCGGGGCGTCCGGGCGTCGGCGAGCTCCGGCGAGTCGTCGGGGAGATGCGGACGAGGTCGGG
>NW_021303274.1:96429-99311 GCF_002162155.2 Triticum dicoccoides
AGTGGGTACTTGATCCTTATTAATTTCCTGGGCCTGTGGGTTATGAGCCCACTTCAACACTTGTACCACTTTCACTCATCCTTGGAGTTACAATTGCTCCATTTCCAACATTACACCACTTTAAATCCAATAACATTTCATTTCTTAATACCATCATATCAAAGATAAAACTTCAACTCATTTTTTTTTCCAAACTCCAACCTGTGGGACACATTTCCATTTCCATTGGTCTAGTGTTCTTCATAGGGTACTATCACCCTTAAAATGAAATTCACAAATCCATCCATAGACCATATTTCTCAGATCCTCGAAAATGGTCAAAATCCGTGTTCATAGAGTAACAACTCATACAATTAAACATATGAAAACATGTCACCTTAACTTTATTGATTTCATGAATCCATTACAAACTCTGAGCACCCATTACATAACTCAACTTATTGTAATCATGAAAAGAAAAATTGGTTTCTACCACTCTTATTATCCATATCAAAATTCCAACTACTCAACTCCAGCTTCCTTCTTGTAGGAACATTTAGTAGCATAATGTCCTGCTTCCTTGCAATGAAAACACATAACTTTCGATAAGTATTTGGGATTCTTGGAGATGGTGCCTGCTCCTTGAGTTCCTTGCTTCCTTTCAAGACAATGATTGGCATAATACCCGACGTCCTTACATTCAAAATAGGTAATATGACTGTTGTCCCTCTTTGCAAAAATTGGGTTGTTCTGAGGGTGTCTTTGTTTTTTTCTCTTCCGGGGTTTCTTCGTTCTGATCAAACCTTTTATTCCCTGTGGATCAAACTCTATTGCTTCCATCGGGAAGTATCCCAGATACTCTTTTCTTTCCTTGGTGCAATACTGTGAAAAATGTCCTTCTTCTCCACATGAATAGCAGGCATTGGAGTAAAATCTGTTGAGGCCTTCTCCATCAGGGTCTTCAACACATTCCTTCATCACAGGTTCTTTCATAACTTCTCGGAGGGCTTCTTTCATTCCTTCTTCCTGTTCCTGAATAGTTTGTTGCACCATGGGGTAAATGTGACACTGAGTCGGGTAGTGGGTGGTTCCTTCACACAAGAAACAAGTCACCTGACTAGTTGGGCAATCCTCAGCTGGGTGTTTCTCCTCACAATGAGGGCATCCATCCTTGTGTTCCTCCTGGGTGTGTCCTATTTCTCCGCAAATCTTGCAGGCACAAGGTTTCTTCTTCGGGTTATCATAGTGCTTCCGGATGAGACGTGATCTCAACAGGGTCTTCCTGAATTCCTCCCAAGTTCTTGCTCCATTAAATCCTTGTATGGCTTGATGCATTTTCCACCAGGTTGCAGCACTTTCTGTAAAGCACTGAAGAGCGTATTGAACCTCATACTTCCTTGGAATCAAATTGCTCCCGAAGTGATTTTCATGTTCTGAATCCATAGCTCTGCCTCCGGCTGAGTCTTCGGTTCAGAGAATATCAGTCCAACTTCATTCGTCATCTATGGGGTTCAAAAGTTTTGGGATGAGATATGAGAGAGGCGGGGAGGGATATACACACAATACAAACAATAGTTTTTGAAGAAACAAGTTTTACTTTGTGGCTGTCGGAAAACATCAAACAAATGACCGCTCACAAATCGTTGTATCTAACGTAAGTGTGTAACAGGGGTTTGGTCTTCTAAAGGTCAAATCTCTTCAGATCCTTCAAGTTTTCGGAGTCTTCAACTGTTGTAGCTTCTAGTACATGGTGAAATCCTCTTTACTCTGAGAGGGTCATCAATTCCTTCTTGGAGCGTCTTCAGTTGATCCTCCGGTTGATTAAAAGGGAAAAGGGGTATATTCTAACTATTTGAGGTGAGAGTGTCAGAAGAGATGAGAAGTAAGAGTCTTTTTGTAAATAGAGTTTTTTGAGATATCCTGTCCTAGGGCTTTCCGATGTCTAGGGTCACGTCCTACAGTCAACATGTGCTCTGATACCATTTCTGTAGCGACCCGACCTCAGACGGTCAAGCCTCTGTGTTACTGTGCCATCCCTGGATCAGTATGCTGGCACACACAGTACATCAATGTATATATCAAAGTGCAATCACATGTATAAATAACGTAAAATGATATATACCTCATAATACTCAGCGGAAACAATCAAACAGGTGTGGAGTCCCATCAACGCCATCGGCAGGTTGAGTGTAGACCGTAACCCTGTATCGTAATTCTTACTCGTCGAGGAAATATCTGCAACATGATACGTTGCAGCCGTGTAGGTCAGTACATTGAATGTACCGGCAAGATCACAATAAAAAGAACAGATGATAAAACTATACTATATGCATTATGGCTTTGTGGCTCTGTATCTGAATTTTGTTTGCGTAAAAGCTGGTTTTATTTTACCTACATCAAAGGCAAAAGTGAAGTCTGTACTATGGAGTTTTCTATCATGACATGGTTCCACCAACCGATGTCTCATAGCCCAAAATCATCATAGGTTGCCCACAATTAAGTTATCAGTCCAGTGTTGAGAGTTCCGAGATAGATCCAAGTCCAGAGGCTCAAATTGTCCGTAACCGGGGACACGGCTAATCGATTAGGTTTAAACCCTCTGCAGAGGTTTGTACACTTTACCCACAAGATTCGATCCCTCTTTTTACGTTCTCGCACTTCAGGGCGTTTGAGAACAAGACGACCGAAACATGGTCTTCCGAAGAGTTCCTCTGACCACTGTCCGGTACTCATCCCATCCTACCGTAGTTCTACATCTGCTAGTACCGTCCCAGCCAGAGTCACCACTAAGGTCAACCAAGCCAGAGCCCATAATGACTTGCGGTTGCACAGGTAAGCTTCCGGGCATGAAGTATTCTTCCGTCTCTTTGAGTCTGGGTGAAGCTTTCCGCAAGATGTCATGG
>NW_021303275.1:0-783 GCF_002162155.2 Triticum dicoccoides
GAGTTCAAATAAGTTTAAAAAACATTGAAGTGCCCGTGTAACAGATGAGTTCTCGTCCAAAACCCTGATACTCCGAAAGAGTTTGTCTAGTTTGTACACGAAGTGCGTCCAATTTTTGCTGTGATCCTCTCTACTCTTTCGCACATGCTATGCGGGTGAAATGATGATACCATGCCAAGTTTCAACATTTTCAGATATCATTTTGTAGTGATTTTCAATTTCACGGTCATTTAGCTCTCTAAACAATTAGGTAAATGACCGAAAACAACAAATGATGTCAGAACATGTTGGAAATTGATGACGTCGCTTAGAATGCTGCATACTGAACACAAAAGAAGTCCGGAGTTCAAATAAGTTTAAAAAACATTGAAATGCCCGTGTAACAGATGAGTTCTTGTCCGAAACACTGATACTCCGAAAGAGTTTGTCCAGTTTGTACATGAAGTGCGTCCAGTTTTTGTCGTGACCCTCCCTACTCTTTCGCACATGCTATGCGGGTGAAATGATGATACCATGCCAAGTTTCAACATTTTCAGAATTCATTTTGTAGTGCTTTTCAATTTCACGGTCATTTAGCTCTCTAAACAATTAGGTAAATGACCGAAAAACAACAAATGATGTCAGAACATGTTGGAAATTAATGACGTTGCTTTGAATGCTGCATACTGAACACAAAAGAAGTCCGGAGTTCAAATAAGTTTAAAAAACATTGAAGTGCCCGTGTAACAGATGAGTTCTCGTCCAAAACCCTGATACTCCGAAAGAGTTTGTCCAGTTTGTACA
>NW_021303276.1:0-784 GCF_002162155.2 Triticum dicoccoides
TAGCCACTTTTGGAGATGTTTATGGGCTAAGTTGGGGACTAAACTGCTTTTTAGTACTACTTGTCACCCCCAAACTGATGGACAAACTGAAGTAGTCAATAGAACGTTGTCTACTATGCTTAGGGCTGTTTTGAAGAATAATAAGAAAATGTGGGAGGAATGCTTGCCTCATATTGAATTTGCTTATAATCGTTCATTGCATTCTACTACTAAGATGTGCCCTTTTGAAGTTGTGTATGGTTTCCTACCTCGTGCACCTATTGATTTGTTGCCTCTTCCATCTTCGGAGAAGGTTAATTTTGATGCTAAACAACGTGCTGAATTGATTTTAAAAATGCATGAGTTAACTAAGGAAAACATTGAGCGTATGAATGCTAAATATAAACTTGCTGGAGATAAGGGTAGAAAACATGTTGTGTTTGCACCTGGAGATCTTGTTTGGTTACATTTGCGTAAGGATAGATTTCCTGATTTTCGCAAATCAAAGTTAATGCCACGTGCTGATGGTCCCTTTAAGGTGTTAGAGAAAATAAATGATAATGCATATAAACTTGAGCTGCCTGTAGATTTTGGGGTTAGTCCCACTTTTAACATTGCAGATTTGAAGCCTTATTTGGGTGAGGAAGATGAACTTCCGTCGAGGACGACTTCATTTCAAGAAGGGGAGGATGATGAGGACATCAATACAATTGTTACACCCACAGCCCCTGCTGCTATACATACGTCAATGGTATGTATAGCAGCAGGGGCTGTGGGTGTAACAATGGTATTGATGTCCTCATCA
>NW_021303277.1:0-1115 GCF_002162155.2 Triticum dicoccoides
CTTTCTGCGATGTCGCTCAGACGTCCGACTGGGGCATTTCTTTTAAAGCCCTTTCTGCGATGTCGCTCAGACGTCCGACTGTGGCATTTCTCTTAAAGCCCTTTATGTGATGTCGCTCAGACGTCCGACTGTGGCATTTCTTTTAAAGCCCTTTCTGCGATGTCGCTCAGACGTCCGACCGTGGCATTTCTTTTAAAAGCCCTTTATGTGGTGTCGCTAAGATGCCCGACTGTGGCATCATTTTCCTTATTTTTATTTGTTCACCTTTCGACGCGTCGCTTCAGACACCCGATCGGTCCTTATTTATGTTCTGTGGAATTTCAGGCGGACTACCGCCGTTTTCCCTTTTTACTTACCCGTTATGCCAGTTTTATTTATTGTGCATTAAGGAAGTAATCATGTTGCATCCATGCATGCATTTTGTTATATCTTACGTCCGAACTGTCTTGCGAGTACTTTCAAAGTACTCACTGGCTTGTTGATTTGGCCAGATGCTGACGAAGGCGATCTCATGGATGAAGAGTTCGATAGCGAGCCCGACACTCAGAGGAGTCCCAGTCAGTCTTGTGCGACCCTGGATTTGGCCACTGTTTTATATCCGCTTACGCTACCAAATAAATTCATCGAGCCTCTCCTCGACGCTCGATGAGATGACAGACGTAGAGTCTTGTATTTCTCTCCCCGCTGTGTTTTTCCACCACCAGCCTATCCTTGAGTCAGTAGTATGTCTCCACACCACTGTGTTCTGTCCGCCATTATGTATGATTATTGGCGTGCTTGTAATAATTTGGTTGAGCGACCGTAGTTCGACCCTGTAATATATTTTATGCTACTGGCTTATTGTATCAAGAATTTGTCTGCCAGTGTGGAGGATTTCTCTCATACTGGACTTAAAAGATTGGCTTTTCAATAAATATTTTTATTGGAAAACCGGTCGTGACAAGCTTGGTACCAGAGCCAGGCTGACTGTAGGAAGCCACTAGGTGCGATCGCTAATTGGTTATTAGCCTGATAGAGCTAATTTATATTTTTGCAATGGTAGTCATTTTCTGTCAGTCAGCATAAATTTATGATCTGACCCTGCAGAATTTTGCCTACTTTTGTAGATGGCCGAC
>NW_021303278.1:0-1673 GCF_002162155.2 Triticum dicoccoides
TCGCCGCCACCCCCTCGCCGTAGCCACGCCCTCCGACCACCCCACGCCGTCTCACCGTGTCCAGGAGCTCCGCCGCTGTCCACTTCATCGAGCAGCCGAGCCCCGAGCGCTCGCAAATCCCGAGACCACCGCACCGACCTCGCCCGAGCTCACCGTCGCCGGAGATCCCCTTCAACACCGTCGTCGCTCCGGTCCATCTCCGGCCGCACCAAGGACTCCGTCGCACTCACTGTGAGCTTAGCCATCTTCCCCTCCCTTCCGTTCTTGCTCCCGAGCCGTGTAGAAACCTCCCGGAGCTCAACCGCACCCACCGCCGTGGAGCTCGTCGCCGACGTGCTCCCGGTCATCCTCCGGCCACAAGATGGTGTCCATCTTACTGACCAAGTCCCGCAGCACCTAGCTAGCTACTCCACGAGCCTCACCGAACCCTCTAGCGTCAAGTTCGTCTTCGGCCGAACCCCGGTGGCCGCCAAGGTCGTCGCCGGCGCCAACTCCGGCCACCCCAACCCCAACGGACTCCGCCAAGAGCTGCGGTTTGTCCTCAGCTCCACTCCGGTGATCTCCGCGGCCCATTTGGTGGCCGGAATAGCCAAAACCACTCCTGCCGCCGCGTCGGGCTCGCCGGCGGCTAAACGCCGGTGCAGCCGACCCGGGTTTGACCACGGGTGGGCCCTGGTTGACTCCCCTGAGTCAATGACAGGTGGGGCCCAGCCCTGTTAATTAAACATGATTAGTTTTAATTAAATTTTAATTAAAATAATCACCCTCACATGCGGGACCCACTGTCAGGTTTGACCTGGACCAGTTCCGTTGACCTGCTGACGTCACACTGACGTCAGGCTGACGCAGTAAATGATTTTCTGAATTTAATTTAAATCAGGAAATTCCAGAATATTATTTAAACTTCAGAAATTCATAACTTTTATTCTGTAACTCCAAATTGGACAAATTATATATGAAAAATGATCAGAAAAATCCAATCTATCCATCTGTACTATTTTCATGCATGGTCAAACAAGTTAAATTGATGTTTTAAGCAGAAAAAGGAAAAGCACTTTAAAAGGCCATATTTGAATTTGAAATTTGAATCCTTGATTCAAATTTGTTCAAACCCTTCTGGTTTTAGTTGCATTAGCCCAATACACTCATTTTGCCATGTCTCATGCATGCATCATATTGTTGCATACTGTTTGGTAATGTTTGTGAATCGGTGCTCTCTGCGGCAGGTTCTGTCTCCGAGGAATACCGTGATTACCCTAATGAAGAACCGTATCAGTGCATCGAACCATCAGGCAAGCAACCAACCATTTGATCATATCGATACAATCCCATGTTCTCGCTCCTGCTCTCTTTTACTGCATTAAGACAACGCGTTTCAAACTGCTGTGTGCTATGGTAGTTGAACCCATTTCCTCTGCATGACCTGTCATTGCCACAGTAACTAGATGAAACCCACTAGCATGTGTAGGAGTTGTTTGAGCCATATGTATGTGTTGTTCCTACCTTGCCATGCCTGCTATGCTTAGAGTCGTGTCAGGTCTGGTTCATCTGGGTGATGGGCTAGAGTGAAATGTTTATGTCGGTAATGAGAGTGGTGTGGTGAACACGATTTGGTAAAGGTATCGATGAGAGGCCATGTAGGAGTACATGGTGGGTTGTTTCATTGAAGCCGA
>NW_021303279.1:0-1725 GCF_002162155.2 Triticum dicoccoides
AATCGGTTTCAAAGATTACTCGATCACATCCCAGCTGAATTGCTGCATTTATGGCATGGAGCAACGCCAGTGCTTCTGAATGTAGAGGCTCAGTCACATGTTCCAAATTACCTGCTCCCGCTGCCAAAAGCTCGCCTTTGTTGTTCCTTATAGTGAACCCCCAGCCTCCTGAATGAAATTCTTCGTGGAAGGCCCCGTCTATGTTGATCTTCAGGATATCAGCAGGAGGTGGAGCCCACTTTGAGGTACATTTGAGTTTTGCACTGTCTTTTTGCTGCATAGAATTGATTGCATTAGCAAGCTGATGATTAATTGAAAAGGAGATTTCATCATTTGTTTTCATAGCATCTCCAGCATTGCATTTATTTCTCTGATGCCACCAAAACCATAGGAGCAAACAAGTTTTTAATTTTTCCTCCTCCTTTAGATTGAGCACTTCCTCCATGAATTTAAAGGAGTCTGGGCAAGCTGAGAGTTGGAGCCTAACATGTTCAAGTTGGGTTTGCCTCCATATGGCCTTCACTCTTTCGCATTTAAGGAAACAATGGCCTCCATCTTCATCTAATCTAGCGCATACAGGGCATCGGGTGTCCACTTCCATACCTCTGCTTCGAAGCTTCGTTCGTAGAGGTAGGCTGTATGTCGTCACCCGCCATAGAAAGTGTAGTATCTTATTGGGAAGAGGAAGCTCCCACAGTCTTCTCCACTTAAAATCACCTTCTTCAGCAGCTGCAACTGGAAGAAGATGTTAGACCTAAATGAGACTCACGGTCTCTAGCATCGACAGCTACCTTGTAGGCAGATTTCATAGAGAAAATACCTTTTTTCTCGAAGTGCCAAGCGACGACGTCCTCTGCATGTTCCTGAATAGGGATTTGCAGAATTATGGTAGCATCTTCTGGAATAAATGTTTGTTGAACTAGCTGCACATCCCATGTGTTTGTGCTGAAATCAATTAGTTCTGCCACCTTAGTTATGATATTGCGTCCTTTTTCGTGATAACTTTCCTGGTGCTTTCCCTAGGTATCCAAGAATCAGTCCAAATCTTGATATTTTCCCCATCCCTGATCCTCCATATGATGCCTTTTTTCAGTAATTGCAAACCTTTCAATATACTACGCCATACATAGGAGACACCTTTGTTGGGGGTGGCTTCCAATATTGATTTCCCTGGATAATATCTTGCAGATAAGACTTTGGCACATAATGACTTGGGTTTTGTAGCAGTCTCCTGTTGGGGAACGTAGCAGAAATTCAAAATTTTCCTACGTGTCACCAAGATCTATCTAAGGAGAAACCAGCAACGAGGGGAAGGAGAGTGCATCTACATACCCTTGTAGATTGCTAAGCGGAAGCGTTCAAGAGAACGGGGTTGAAGGAGTCGTACTCGTCGTGATCCAAATCACCGGAGATCCTAGTGCCGAACGGACGGCACCTCCGCGTTCAACACAAGTACAGCCCGGTGACGTCTCCCACGCCTTGATCCAGCAAGGAGAGAGGGAGAGGTTGAGGAAGACTACATCCAGCAGCAGCACAACGGCGTGGTGGTGGTGGAGGAGCGTGGCAATCCCGCAGGGCTTCGCCAAGCACCATGGGAGACGAGGAGGAGGGAGAGAGGCAAGCCTGCACCAAGAGGAGAAGTTCTCGTGTCTATAGCAGCCCCACACCTCAAGTATATATAGGGGAGGGAGAGGGCTGCGCCCCCATCTAGGGTGTCCCCCCCCC
>NW_021303280.1:0-526 GCF_002162155.2 Triticum dicoccoides
GCGAGGGCGGCGACGCGGGAACGGCGCGACGGGGACGGGCCCGGGGCAGCGACGGAGACGAGGGCGGCGACGGGGACGGGGGCGGCGACGGGGACGGGGGCGGCGACGGCGACGGCGTTGATCGATCGGGGCGCGTGGGCGGTGCTTCAATGGGGAAACAGAGGAAGAAACAGAGGGAGAATGAAATTTTCATAAGTGTTGTATATATAGAAGGCACCTTTAGTACCGGTTGGAGCCACCAACCGGTACTAAAGGCCTGTTTTGACCAGGCCAAGCGGCGGGAACCGCACCCCCTTTAGTACCGGTTGGTGGCTCCAACCGGTACTAAAGGCCCCCCTTTAGTACTAGTTGGTGCCACGAACCGGTACTAAAGGGGGTGCGCTGGCGCAGGTGCGGTGCGCAAGTTTAGTCCCACCTTGCTAGCCGAGGGGCGACCGCACTGGTTTATAAACCCCCGTGCGGTAGCTCTCTCGAGCTCCTCTCCAAAGCAGGCCTACTGGGCCTACATGTTATGTGCTGCCCTGTT
>NW_021303281.1:0-1205 GCF_002162155.2 Triticum dicoccoides
CATTTCTCATATTATATGTAGATGACATACTCTTGATGGGAAATAATATAGAATTTCTGGACAGCATTAAGGCCTACTTGAATAAGTGTTTTTCAATGAAGGACCTTGGAGAAGCTGCTTATATATTAGGCATCAAAATCTATAGAGATAGATCGAGACGCCTCATAGGTCTTTCACAAAGCACATACCTTGATAAGATTTTGAAGAGGTTCAAAATGGATCAGTCCAAGAAGGGGTTCTTGCCTATGTTACAAGGTGTGAGACTGAGCTCGGCTCAGTCACCGACCACGGCAAAAGATAAAGAAGAGATGAGTGTCATCCCCTATGCTTCAGCCATAGGATCTATTATGTATGCCATGCTGTGTACCAGACCCGATGTAAACCTTGCCGTAAGTTTGGTAGCAAGATACCAAAGTAATCCCGGCAAGGAACACTGGACAGCGGTCAAGAATATCCTGAGGTACCTGAAAAGGACGAAGGACATGTTTCTCGTTTATGGAAGAGACGAAGAGCTCGTCGTAAAGGGTTACGTCGACGCTAGCTTCGACTCAGATCTGGATGACTCTAAGTCACAAACTGGATACGTGTATATGTTGAATGGTGGAGCAGTAAGCTGGTGCAGCTGCAAGCAGAGCGTCGTGGCGGGATCTACGTGTGAAGCGGAGTACATGGCAGCCTCGGAGGCAGCGCATGAAGCGATTTGGGTGAAGGAGTTCATCACCGACCTAGGAGTCATACCCAATGCGTCGGGGCCGATCAAACTCTTTTGTGACAACACTGGAGCTATTGCCCTCGCCAAGGAGCCCAGGTTTCACAAGAAGACCAGGCACATCAAGCGTCATTTCAACTCCATCCGTGAAAATGTTCAAGATGGAGACATAGAGATTTGCAAAGTGCACACGGATCTGAATGTCGCAGATCCGCTGACTAAACCTCTCTCGCGTGCAAAACATGATCAACACCAGAACTCTATGGGTGTTCGATTCATCACAATGTAACTAGATTGGTGACTCTAGTGCAAGTGGGAGACTGTTGGAAATATGCCCTAGAGGCAATAATAAAAGTATTATTATATTTCAATGTTCATGATAAATGTCTTTTATTCATGCTATAACTGTATTATCCGGAAATCGTAATACACGTGTGAATACTTAGACCACAATATGTCCCTGGTGAGCCTCTAGTTGACCAGCTCGTTGTGATCA
>NW_021303282.1:0-1025 GCF_002162155.2 Triticum dicoccoides
CAATTTTTTTTTTGACTGCCCGGACCCAAAAACTGGAAACGGGTCAAAAAAAACTTCCTATAATGGCACCTGTCTCAAAACACTCAGAAACACCTAAAAATAGGATAGCCAGAAAATTTTTCGAAAAATGCGTTTTCGAAAAATTTTGGGCCTAAACGGAGCGTGGCTACCCGACTCTTTTTTTTTTTCCGCAACCTACTCCGGCAAGGAAACACGAATCAGAATCTAGATGGATCCCGAAAACAAACCTAATATGACAAGAACTCGGATTGGTGGTGGATATATGGTGGTAGATGGCAGCGGTGGTGGTATATGACAGCTGTGGTGGTATATGGATACGGATTCGAAGCGGTGGCGGATAAGCGGTGGTGGTAGATGGCAGGGGTGATGATGATGGTGCGGCGGCGGCGTGACAACTTATGACCAGAACTCGAAACTCTAAAAGACTAGACTCTAAGACCAGCAACTAGACACGACGATGTAACCGCAAATTCAACAAAGCAAAACCCTAAAAAGATTATGCAAAGGCTCAGATTGGTTCGGATATGATGAACTAACCCTAATTTTTTTTTTGGCTTTTTCGTGGACTGTAGGTATGAAGAACAGACTCGATCTAAACTACGAAAAACTGTTAAATCTCACCGAGCAACCTGGAAATCTGATACCACTTGATAGAGGCAAAGGTGTCCCGTCTTTCGATGAGATGGTGGATTTCGCTTTGGTGGAAGTCGACTTTGACGATCCGACTACGAACGTGCGAGGACGTCGCGCCTTAGCAATCGCTAAACCAACTCCGAGAGGTTATTGACCACGCCGGAGCACGATCAACCTGACCACGAGGGTCTGTTTCCTGCAAGCAAACGAAGAACAAGCAAGAAACTAAGATTGCAATCTGGATATTGCGAATATAAGATGAAAGCTTTATTGATCAAGGTGGGGTTCTGTGACGCCTTTGTCTGGTCGTTGAACACAAACGAAGTACGCGAAGTTGCAGCTATGGCGAACTTTTAATCTAAACAAAACCC
>NW_021303283.1:0-1245 GCF_002162155.2 Triticum dicoccoides
AAAAAAAAAGAGCGCAAAAAAAAAAGAGCGAAAAAAAAAATTCCAGAGTGTGCTTTTCCCTTGTTTACGTGCCGCGCCGTGATTTTGTTAGTGTTCTAGGCTCGCGTCTCTAGCACAGTCTAGCCTAGGACCAGCACAGTACCGTCGTTGAGCGTTTATTCAACTTTGCATCTCTGAATTGATTATTGCTGACCCTTTTTGCTACCATATTATAAGCCTTCCCAGCTCCACATACATCTACGTCGTGCGTTTGACTCTCCCTGGTAATCGCTCTATCCAAGCTTTGAGAGTTTTTGACTACAACGGTTGCCGATCACCGCCTGCTGCTGGGTAAGAACTGGTAAGAATTTGAGATTTGCCTGACGGATTTGTGACACCCACCACCACCACTTGTTCGTAGTCTGTAGGATCATATTCTTGTGTGTTTCTATTACTGCTAACCATGCCAGGATCACAAGCCGACGAGATTGACTGGGAGAATTTATCGAACAAGGAGCTTCATGATAAGTTTCAGCAAATGATGACTGAACAGGTGCAAGATGTGCTGAACAATTTTGAAGAGGCCATGGAGAAGATCACTGGCTTTGAGAAGACGTTCGAAACAAAGCTCGATAACAAGTTTAATGAATTGCTCGCGCGTCTTCCACCACCACCACCCGCTGCAGCTAACGCACCTCTCCAACAACAACAACAACAACGATTACCTCCACGTCGCGAAGCAGACCTCCGCCGAGCAAGCCGTGTTCCTCTTGCGTTTGGCCAAACTGTTGGCGCTGCTGTTGATACTTTTGTGGCTCCTGCTGCTGATGCGGAGGAGGATGCTTATGTGGGAGACTATGAGGATGAGGTTGATCAAAATCAACACTACGTGCAGCCACCTGTACCACCACCAGCAGGTCGACCTCAGATATATATTCGTAATGGTAGGCCTGCACCACCACCTCAGGTACGAGATGATGTCCATATTCCTAAACTGAAATTGAATATTCCACCATTTGAGGGTAGATATGTTCCTGATATATATCTTACTTGGGAGTTAGAAACTGAACAACGATTTACATGTTTACAATATCCTGAGGAGAGACGAGTTGCTGCTGCTGTTTGTGCTTTCACTAGTTTTGCATGTGTATGGTGGTCTGAACATTGTAGATTGTATCCTATTCCAACTACTTGGGCCGCTTTGAAAACTGCTATGCGTACGCGTTGGGTTCCACCATATTATCAACGTGAATTGCTTCAAAAATT
>NW_021303284.1:0-1962 GCF_002162155.2 Triticum dicoccoides
GCAGCAGTAAGCGGATGATCGTCCAGCATTGGATAGCACCGTCCCATCCATGCCGAGAAGCAGCGTTGGTTCTGCCCCGGGTGACACACTGCTGGATACATACCCTGTGGATGACATCATAGAGAACACTAACTGTGAGCTACACTCCAAAATGAAGAACATATCCATGAAGGTGGTGGACAGCGTTGCTTTTCCAGTTACCCCCGAAGCAACCTACCATTGCATCCTGATTCCAGAGGGCTATGCTCGTGTCATGGTTGATGAAGTGGTGGACCCATATTCGGGGCTAACGCTTGACATTCCTGGAGGTGAAGACGAGCGCACACTCGGAGAGGCCATACATCGTATCATCCTATGGAGAAAGGATTGCATAATCTTTCGAAGTCCACCAACACCGCGTCGTCTGCCGACTCCTCGAAGTCCGCGACCGAGTCAGCAGACTCCCGCTCCTCCAAGTCCACGAACGCGTGAGACGACTCCTCCTCGAAGTCCGCCACCTCCTCCAAGTCCCCGAACACGTGAGCTGACTCCTCCGGTTTCAAGCCCGGCACAGTGTCATGCCACTTCTCCGGTTGCAAGTCCGGCACCGTGTCAGGCACCTCCTGCTTCAAGTCTGGCACATCGTCAGGACACTTCTCCTGGTCCAACTCCACGTCAGCCATCTCCGCCGTCTCAGCAATCGCAGAAGAGACATCCCGCAGCTTTGGTGCGTAGCGGTACGAGTCGAGGCAGTTCAGGAAGTACAAGCGAAGGAAAGCGATATAAATATGGTCCAAGCCTCGCTCCTCTTCCTTAGAGGCCTTACGACATGACTAAGGAGCAAAACACAGCCATAGTGCAAGCCCAAATGGACGCCCATTTTGGACCAAAACCGGCACCACCGCCAAAGGAGAAAGTGCCTGAGAAAGTAATTGACCACTTCATTCGTATGGCTAGAGAACCAGCTCCCAAGCCTGTTGACTCGGACTATGAGCGCCAAATCAGGAAGGCACATCGAGCACGACTACAGAAGGAAGCGAGCTCAAGCTCGAGCCAACAAGCAGCTGGCAAAAAATGCGGGAAAACCGTTCCCCAGTTGGGAGAACAGGCGGCGCAAGCGATCCCCCCGCTTGTTGTGCCAACAACACATGAGAGGAGTAGTACGCGCGCCAAATATTATTGTAGGCAAACCGTTAGCGTTCCCCAGCATGCCGATGTGGTAATAACAGAGGATCATATAATGCAGATTCAAATGCTCAATATCTCTGTTAGACAACTCCTCGAAATCGAGCCCATGCCTACGCTTAAAGAATCGGAAAAAGCATGGCAATATGTCCGGGGCAAACCTTTGGTCCATCCAGACAAGGTCAAGGACCTCCCAACGAGAATGTATCAATTGCATCAATGGTACATGAACATTACCAAGATTTCCAATCGAGAGTCCCTCATGGTGAATGTCAAGCATGAGCACTATTACCATGAGAAAGCTCTGGCCATTGAGTATCCAGAACTATTTCAGTTATTTAATCAAGACGCACTCGACAAGTCTATCATCAGTTGCTATTATCTGTAAGTGATTTCTTTCTGTAATTTAAGTCTCAAGCTAGTTATGTAGTGATAATTTTGATCAATTATTACATGTAATTATCCTCACTATATTCTTTTTCTGTGGTATTATATGCAGGATGAAGATGTATGAAATGAAAAAAGCTGGATGCTATGGCGTTGGGTTCATTGATCCAAATACCATTAATCAGGACATATGGGAGATTGAACATTGTAAAGCTGCTGTAAAGGAAAGCATGCTAGAGTTCTTGAAGCGCCTCAATACCTTCGAAGATATACTACTTCCTTACAACTTCCAGTGAGTCACACTGTCTTGTACTACAAATTCTGTTTTTGCTTACTAGCGATATAGATGTTAATAATTAAGTGTATACAGTTTACGGTAGTTGATTAATTTTATGCACATGCCCGCTTAAT
>NW_021303285.1:0-2610 GCF_002162155.2 Triticum dicoccoides
AGTAGGAGCACTCCTAGCAATTTGCCAAAGGCTGCCACGAGACAAAGGAAGAAGAAAACTTCAGACTCTGAAGATGAGGACTATGTGGCAGAGGAAGAGGCCACTTCCAAGAGAGTTGAGCCAGCTCAAGGCACAAAGCCAGGGCTGAAAATCAAAAGGCCAGCAGGCAGGCAGCCCATGTCAAAGGCAAGAGCCTCAACTGAGAAGCCCACTCCCCAAGAGCCAGTTGCTGCAGAAGGCAAGGAGAGAAAGGAAAGGGTAAATAAGACTGTTGCTAGAGTACTTGGCAAAGCTTCCATCATGGAAGAGGAAGAAGAAGAAGATGCAGCTGCACCAGCGCCCAAGGCACCCAAGCTAATGGGAGATGCCATAAAATCAGGGGGAGCTTCTTCCAAGGCCAAGCCAGCTCCAAAGCCAAAGCCCAAGAGGAACACACGGAGCATTCCTGCAGCTGAGAAGAACAACGCCCCAGTGCCTGAGACTGTTGCTGAGGATGAGGAAGAGAATGTCCTTCGGAAGCTCAAGCCCAAGATCCCAGACCACAACGATGCTCATCCTGTGGCTGAGGATATGAAGCTCAGGAGAGACTCAGGGCTCAGGAAGTGGAGAGAAGCAGACCCATATGCTTCAAGGAGAAAGACTACCGTGGACTACAGGTTTCACACCAAGGAGCAGCAGGATTTCTATGAGACGGTGCTGCTAGATAAGAAGCCCATTGTCTGTGATATGCGATGGGTTGACTGGACATATATCAAGGAGAATGAGGAGTACTACCCAGGAGTATTTGACAGCTTTAGTGCTTGTGGAGTAGCTGACTTTGTTGGGCAGAAGCTCACAAAGTGGAATGAGGAACTTATCATGCAGTTCTACTCCACGGCACACTTTTATCCAGATGGGAGGATCACATGGATGTCTGAGGGTACAAGGTACCAATCTACAATGGCTGAGTGGGCACAGATCATTAATGCCCCAGAGGAGCAAGATGAGGACTTGGAGATCTATGCCAAGAAGAAGATGGACCATAACTCCATGTCAAATATGTACAAGGAAATTCCAAATGAAGCTCTTGACACATTCAAGTTTGGCTTAGTGCATTATCTGCTATCAGGATTGCCTACGATCAACTGGATCCTTAGGCACACCCTTCTTCCCAAGTCTGGAGATCACAAGATGATCAGAGGCCATGCTATCAACTTGCTACATGTGTTTGATGTGCCTCAGAAATTCAAAGTCATGAGCCTCATAGTGGAAACAATTAAGAGGACTGCAGCAGATCAAAAGAGGAGCTGTGGATATGCCCCTCAGATTCAGGAGCTCATCAACTCCAAGATGGGCACGGGCGTATATTTGTTGGATAAGGAACACCTGCCCATCCATCCAGATTTCAAGGACAATGAAGTTGTGATGACTGAGAACGAGCCATCATCTGCTCAAGAATTTGCCAAGAAGGATAAGGCGAGGAAGGAGAAAGCTGCCAAGATGCCTACTCAAGAGGAGGCATCTGAGTACTTCTTGAAGACCAAACAAGAGCAGCTTGGTTACTTGATTGCATCCACGCTGAGGATTGAGCAAAGTCTAGCCACCCTCACTAAGAATCAGCAAAGCCTAGAGAGGATCATGGAACAAAAGTTCTATGACTTGGACGTCAAGGTAACGGAAGTTCAGTCTGCAGTGGAGCAACTCCAGGAGGACATGAATGAGAGGAGAGGCAGGACCACAACTCATGCTTTTTCTAGAGTGCCACGAGGCCCGAGGTCGTCTGCCGTGCCAGTTGCTGACACCAGAGCCACCACTTCAGCACCAGCTATAGCCTCAGCTCCAGCATCTACTTCAGCTCCAACTCCAGCGACTACTTCAACATCTACAGAAGCCTTCGTCCTTGGAGTGATCCGGACTCCACCACCACCTGAAGATCAAGCCTGAGCATCGACTTAGCACTATGCATTTTCTAGGAACTTTTTGGTAACTTGTTGCCAAAGGGGGAGAAAATGTATAGATCATAGGCTTCGAGAGAGCGTGTTGCTTTTATTCTCTCTTGTTTTATTTGGTGGTTTTTCGAACTTATCTGCTTTTGTGTGAGATACTATGTCCTTGCTCGTGAGACATTGATGATCATGTGTTTGATCATAAGCTACACTTAATGATTGCTTAAATATTATCATTCTATCTATCGTTTGTGATCATTCACTATTCTTGGTGATGAGTGCATGTATTTCAATCTTATCATTTTTGAGCGCTCCACCAAGATGTATGTGACATGGAAGAGTAACCCATGACTCTAACTCTTTGTGCATTTGCAGTCCAAAGCAAATTTTAAATATGCACAAATTTAGGGGGAGCTCTTACTTATCACATACTTCTCAAAGCGACGATATATTTCATGCTTATTATCATTTGTCGAAGCTTTGATCTATATGTTGTCATCAATTACCAAAAAGGGGGAGATTGAAAGTGCAACTATCCCTAGGTGGTTTTGGTAATTCATAACAACATATAGCTCATTGAGCTAATGCTATTCCAAGATGATTATTTCAGGAAAGCTCAATGATTGGCATGGCATGGATGTGAAAGTGGAACCCTCAAAATGCTAAGGACAAAGGATTGGCTCAA
>NW_021303286.1:0-1756 GCF_002162155.2 Triticum dicoccoides
CTTGTGAGAGAGGTTTTAGTCAACGGGTCTGAACCTTTCAGATCCGTGTGTGCTTTACAAATCTCTATGTCATCTCCTAGATGCAGCTACCACGCTCTATTTGGAGCTATTCCAAACAACTGTTCTACTTGGAGCTATTCTAAATTATTGCTCCATTATATGTATCCGGTCTCTCTACTCAGAGCTATCCGGATAGGTGTCAAGCTTGCATCGTCGTAACCTTTACGACGAACTCTTTTACCACCTCCATAATCGAGAAAATTCCTTAGTCCACTAGTTACTAAGGATAACTTTGACCGCTGTTCTGTGAGCCATTCTTGGATCACTCTTGTACCCCTTGACTGACTCATGGCAAGGCACACTTCAGGTGCGGTACACAGCATAGCATACTGAAGAGCCTACGTCTTAAGCATAGGGGACGACCTTCGTCCTTTCTCTCTATTCTGCCGTGGTTGAGCTTTAAGTCTTAACTTCATACCTTACAACTCAGGCGAGAACTCCTTCTTTGACTGGTCCATCTTGAACACCTTCAAGATCATGTCAAGGTATGTGCTCATTTGAAAGTATTATTAAGCATTTTGATCTATCCTTATAGATCTTGATGCTCAATGTTCAAGTAGCTTAATCCAGGCTTTCCATTGAAAAACACTTTCAAAATAACCCTATATGCTTTCCAGAAATTCTACGTCATTTCTGATCAACAATATGTCAACAACATATACTCATAAGAAATTCTATAGTGCTCCCACTCACTTCTTTGGAAATACAAGTTTCTCATAAACTTTGTACAAACCCAAATTTTTTGATCATCATCAAAGCATACATTCCAACTCCGAGATGCTCACTCCAGTCCTTAGAAGGATTGCTGGAGCTTTGCATACTTATTAGCATCTTTCGGGATTGACAAAACCTTCCGGTTGTATCACATACAACCTTTCCTCATTAAAATCGTCGAGGAAACAATGTTTTGACATCCTATCTGCAAGATTTCATAAATAATGCAGTAATCGCTAATATAATTCCAACAGACTCTTAGCATCGCTATGAGTGAGAAAATCTCATCGTAGTCAACTCCTTGAACTTGTCGGAAAACATCTTAACGACAAGTCGAGCTTTCTTAATGGTGACATTTACCATCATTGTCCGTCTTCCTTTTGAAATCCATCTGTACTCATTAGCCTTACGACCATCGAGCCGTTCTGCCAAAGTCTACACTTTGTTTTCATACATGGATCCTCTCTCAGATTTTATGGCCTCAAGCCATTTATCGGAATCCGGGCCCACCATCGCTTCTCGATAGCTCGTAGGTTCATTGTTGTCTAGCAACATGACCTTCAAGACAGGATTATGTACCACTCTGAAGTAGTACGCATCCTTGTCATCCTACGAGGTTTGGGAGTGACTTGATCCGAAGTTTCATGATCAATATCATAAGCTTCCACTTCAATTGGTGTAGGTGCCACAGGAACAACTCCCTGTGCCCTGTCACACACTAGTTGAAGAGACGGTTCAATAACCTCATCAAGTCTCCACCATCCTCCCACTCAATTCTTTCGAGAGAAACTTTTCCTCGAGAAAGGACCCGATTCTAGAAACAATCCGTATTGCTTTCGGATCTGAATTAGGAGGTATACCCAACTGTTTTGGGTTTCCTATGAAGATGCATTTTATCCGCTTTGGGTTCGAGCTTATCAACCTGAAACTTTTTCATATAAGCGTCGCAGCCCCAAACTTTTAAGAAACGACAACTTAGGTT
>NW_021303287.1:0-1184 GCF_002162155.2 Triticum dicoccoides
CTTCGTCCTTTCTCTCTATTCTGCCGTGGTCGAGCTTTAAGTCTTAACTTCGTACCTTACAACTCAGGCAAGAACTCCTTCTTTGACTGGTCCATCTTGAACACCTTCAAGATCATGTCAAGGTATGTGCTCATTTGAAAGTATTATTAAGCATTTTGATCTATCCTTATAGATCTTGATGCTCAATGTTCAAGTAGCTTAATCCAGGCTTTCCATTGAAAAACACTTTCAAAATAACCCTATATGCTTTCCAGAAATTCTACGTCATTTCTGATCAACAATATGTCAACAACATATACTCATCAGAAATTCTATAGTGCTCCCACTCACTTCTTGGGAAATACAAGTTTCTCATAAACTTTGTACAAACCCAAATTTTTTGATCATCATCAAAGCATACATTTCAACTCCGAGATGCTCACTCCAGTCCTTAGAAGGATTGTTGGAGCTTTGCATACTTATTAGCATCTTTCGGGATTGACAAAACCTTCCGGTTGTATCACATACAACCTTTCCTCATTAAAATCGTCGAGGAAACAATGTTTTGACATCCTATCTGCAAGATTTCATAAATAATGCAGTAATCGCTAATATAATTCCAACAGACTCTTAGCATCGCTACGAGTGAGAAAATCTCATCGTAGTCAACTCCTTGAACTTGTCGGAAAACATCTTAACGACAAGTCGAGCTTTCTTAATGGTGACATTTACCATCATTATCCGTCTTCCTTTTGAAATCCATCTGTACTCATTAGCCTTACGACCATCGAGCCGTTCTGCCAAAGTCTACACTTTGTTTTCATACATGGACCCTCTCTCGGATTTTATGGCCTCAAGCCATTTATCGGAATCCGGGCCCACCATCGCTTCTCCATAGCTCGTAGGTTCATTGTTGTCTAGCAACATGACCTTCAAGACAGGATTACGTACCACTCTGAAGTAGTACGCATCCTTGTCATCCTACGAGGTTTGGGAGTGACTTGATCCGAAGTTTCATGATCAATATCATAAGCTTCCACTTCAATTGGTGTAGGTGCCACAGGAACAACTCCCTGTGCCCTGTCACACACTAGTTGAAGAGACGGTTCAATAACCTCATCAAGTCTCCACCATCCTCCCACTCAATTCTTTCGAGAGAAACTTTTCCTCGAGAAAGGACCCGATTCTAGAAACAATCCATATTG
>NW_021303288.1:0-1216 GCF_002162155.2 Triticum dicoccoides
GTCGAAGTTGAGTCTAGAAATTCTTTAGTTATATAAGGGAATTGATTGTGGGATGGAACGTAAGGCTCTTTTTACTCCTTATACCTTATGCCTTCTGATCTGAGTCATCTTATCTTTCCTACGGGGTTAAGAAACTAGGTCTTCTCATCTATCTATCAGGATCACGTGTTACTAATCCGTAGACTTATAAATTGTTGGATTAAGCTTGAGTTCAGTTCCTACTACTTCCGTATGTTAATTGTTGATCTCGAAACCTTGATATTGTGCTTCTGAGTGGTTATGCCACCATTTTTGTGAATGTCTCAAATCTTTTCTGAGCATTTACAGCTGTTATGCTGTCCGAGTCATCCCAGGTTTCTAAGTAGTCTGATGCAATTGCAAATCCTTTCTTCCCGTCTCAATGTTCCCATGGGCCAGATTAACCACACTAATCAGTGAGTTGAGGTACTCCGTTACCTTGACATATATGTTGGAGCTGGTATTATGACCCTAGGTGTCTTAGGGGATCATCTAGTAATTTAGCCATAATTTGTGTCCCAGTGTGATGATTCTGGCTTTTATTCTCGAAAGCATCCCGTGATGCCACATAGTTAGTAGGTATTCTACTCCTGGGTTTGAACCCGAGATTCACTCTACTTACATCATGTTGATAGTGTTGCTAGTTCCTTTAGGATATTAGTAACCTTTGCGATAGTCCTCAAGGTCCGTGGTATATCCTTCTTCCGAATACCATGAACCACTTACGGCAAAAGTTTGTTGGATCAAAAGATCACAACAGGAGTGCTCTCGATGGGTTCTCCATTCATAATTGTGACTCTGCCAGTTCTACCTTTCCGCATGGATTGTCCGGAAGAAATATGTTGAACTCGTTCGACATGCTAATCTATGCATCCACAACTCAGAAAATCATATGTTCCTTTGAGTTGTCCCTCTTTAGTTGTTTTCTGGCCCTCGTCTATCAATTGATAGCCAGGAGTAATTGTGCATTCGTGTTATCAATGCTTATTACTCTTGTGGTCCGTCAAGCCATTCTGTCCTGAATGACTAGGAGAAACAAACTCCAGTACCTCTTCCATATCCAGGATTGGGTCAAAGAAGTGGTGCTCCGCAGATCAAATTGCTAATCCAGCTTTTGTTCTGTTCTACCTTGGAGTATTACCATCTTTATATCGGGATTGTTATAGGAATTGCACACCATCCTATGAACTCTTGGTAC
>NW_021303289.1:0-2216 GCF_002162155.2 Triticum dicoccoides
GACTACTGTATAATTTGTGAAATGTCTATATTGCCCTTTATACGCTTTGTGAGGGGGGGGGGGAGGTCTACCGAAGCATTGCTTAATTTAACTCTATGTATTCTTCTTCTTCAAGAAAGTGTGCTACAGAATCTGAAAAAACAAGTGTGCTAGAGATCTATATTTGTTCGTCTTCCTTCTTTACCGCACTATATACGGGTGCTAGCACGCCCAGTTGAGTGAGATAGTGCTATGCTTGTGTTGTTGGCTTAGTATCATTCACATTTTCCTCAAATTAGGTCTTGACACTTGTCATGAATTGGATCAAGCAGTTTGCACGTCTGGAGATGTGCATGGGCCGACCAATAATGCCTAGCTACTGCACGGCAGACCGTCCATGACAGGAGCATCTCCCATAGGCTATACGAGATAGCAATAAGGTTTTGGTTACCGAATGGGGCAATTTTACCGAGGGGGACTGGTAAATGTGGTTACCACAGTTATCAGGAAATAACGAGAAATACCGAGAACATTTCAAGCAAATTTTGTAGTTGAATTTTGAATTCAAATAAGTGAATGAACGAATATTCGAACCAGAGACCTCTCAAAATAGAAACTAGGTTGCTACCAACACGCCAGAACCAACTCTCATAGCATTAATTAGATCCTACGTACTTTACAGTAAATCGTGTGTTTAAATTCAAAAATTTCAAAAAAAATGGTATTTTTTTCTCGGTATGGCGATTTACCGTGGGGCACGGAAATACGCGGTAACCATGGGAAATCTTGAAATTTCGACTGGTAACCAAAACAGTGGATAGCATGCAGGAGCATCTCGCGTACGACGTCGAGCACTCGAGCTCACTTTCAATTGTCCCTATCCCATAGGCTGCGAGACATCACATGGAATTATACGAGAGAGACAGAGACAGAGCGCAAGAAGTCTAGATTCACTTGATACATTGGTGCCTACCTTCGTCGATTCTGCCGATGTCCCATTCATAAGATAATTTTAGGTTTGTACTCCGATGTTAATTAACCTGCCGATTAGTGGAGTAGGTACGAAAATGTGGAGCAGATAACAAAATCTGGGTAGATTATTCAAAATGTTATCTGCCGTGCGGAGGGTGTGCGGCTGTTTTCTTTCCCTACTAATAAAGCACGCATCGCTTCTGGTCGTCCGTCATTAAAAGTGCCCTTGAAGTTGGCAATAATTACCCACCAATGCCACCCGTAAGTGGCAAAAACGATTCGTTTTTAATTTCTAATATCGCTCCAGGGTTCTGTTATTAAAGGTGGATACGATATAATAGCACCAATGCATGAGCAGCGCGACGGTTGAGGCAACGATGCTCCACACAGGAGACCAGGGTTCGATCCGTGGTTCTCACGCAGTAATGGGCCAGCCCATGTGCGGGTCGTGGCGCCCCCTGTTTTCTATATCTTTTTTTATTTCTATTTTGTTTTTTCCCTAAAAATAAATTTCGGATTGATGGCGCCCCCTATTTTTTATTTCTTTTTACTTTTTTATTTCTGTTTTGGTTTTTTATCTCAAAATTAATTTCGGATTTCCAAAATATCAAACAATTGCGAGTTCTGAAAAAAAGTAGGAAAATGGTAAACTGTTTGTGAATTTAAAAAATATTCTAAAAATCAAAAAATGTTCATGACTTAAAAAATTGCTCACAAATTATAAACAAATCACGATTTCTAATGATTTCATGAAATAAAAAATGTTCATGATTTTTTTAAATGAGCCAACATTCAAAGCATATTCAGGAATTTAAAAATCATGTCCATCAGCTTTTAGAAAATGTTCACAAAAATTAAAACACATCCGTAAATAATGAACAAAACTAATTGTAGGTTCCATAAAGGTTTTATTAGGAGATCTATATAGCTCGTTTTATGATTTTATTTAGTCCTTCGCGTTGGGTAAAAAAGGGTTTCCGTGTTTTGTACAACGCTGAACCCAACAAAATTGACATAACTTTCTAAGGGTTTGTTTTTGTAAGCTATATTAAAATGACTAAATGTCTATTTTGCTTCCATACACAGTTATGCTTATTTTCATATCACAATAGTGGTTATGGTAAACACCGCTACGCTAAGTCCAGACGAGACACTTTATTTATCAGTATAGCTCAGGCAGGGTCCGTCAATGCAGTTTGCTCAGCCACAAAATATTTTGTTGTGACGCCTTAAAAAATCAAGTCTTGATGAGCATCATATTGTTC
>NW_021303290.1:0-1461 GCF_002162155.2 Triticum dicoccoides
GTTTGAGCTCAAAGTTGCAGAATCTTGGATTTATTCCTTCAAAGGCTGACACCTCACTCTTTTTATTCAATAAGTCTGGGGTGATTATATTTGTTCTCATTTATGTTGATGACATTATTGTGACAAACTCCTCTCAGGAAGCAATATCAGCATTTTGAAATGATTTGAGCTCAACCTTTGCTCTGAAGGACTTGGGAGATTTGCACTTCTTCCTTGGAACAGAGGTAAAGAAAATTAATGATGGTATTGTGTTAACACAAGAAAAGTATGCTTTGGATCTCCTAACTAAGGTGGGTATGAAAGACTGCAAGCCAACACCCACACCCTTGTCTAGCACTGAAAAATTATCAGCTCATGATGGAGAACCACTTGGGCTAGAGGATAGTACAAGGTATAGGAGTATTGTAGGTGCTTTACAGTATTTGACAATTACAAGGCCAGATATTTCCTTCTCAGTAAACAAAATATGTCAATATCTACATGCACCAACAACAGTCCATTGGACTGCAGCTAAACGAATTCTCAGATTTATAAAGCATACAATGAACTCAGGATTAGCATACAAGAGGTCAACATCTACTTTGTTAAGTGCCTTCTCAGATGCAGACTGGGCGGGTGACGTTGATGACAGGAGATCCACAGGAGGTTTTGCAATATACTTTGGTCCAAACCTGATATCCTGGAGTGCCAGCAAACAAGCTACTGTATCAAGGTCTAGTACAGAAGTAGAGTACAAGTCTTTGGCCAATGCTGTTGGAAATATGCCCTAGAGGCAATAATAAATTGATTATTATTATATTTCCTTGTTCATGATAATCCTTTATTATCCATGCTAGAATTGTATTGATAGGAAACTCAGATACATGTGTGGATACATAGACAACACCATGTCCCTAGTAAGCCTCTAGTTGACTAGCTCATTAATCAATAGATGGTTACGGTTTCCTGACCATGGACATTGGATGTCATTGATAACGGGATCACATCATTAGGAGAATGATGTGATGGACAAGACCCAATCCTAAGCCTAGCACAAGATCATGTAGTTCGTATGCTAAAGCTTTTCTAATGTCAAGTATCATTTCCTTAGACCATGAGATTGTGCAACTCCCGGATACCGTAGGAGTGCTTTGGGTGTGCCAAACGTCACAACGTAACTGGGTGGCTATAAAGGTACACTACGGGTATCTCTGAAAGTGTCTGTTGCGTTGGCACGAATCGAGATTGGGATTTTGTCACTCCGTGTAAACGGAGAGGTATCTCTGGGCCCACTCGGTAGGACATCATCATAATGTGCACAATGTGATCAAGGAGTTGATCACGGGATGATGTGTTACGGAACGAGTAAAGAGACTTGCCGGTAACGAGATTGAACAAGGTATCGGTATACCGACGATCGAATCTCGGGCAAGTACCATACCGCTAGACAAAGGGAATTGTATACGGGATCGATTGAGTCCT